>NW_027187332.1:1335494-1346145 GCF_028583685.1 Petaurus breviceps papuanus
TACAATGGAGGGGAAGAACAGGAAGGCAAAAGGAAATGAGTTAACCTCATTCTCATTGAATTTCTTTTAGGGAGGGAATAACATACACAACAAATAGGGTATCTCACCCTACAGGATAGTAGGGGGGAAGGGAATGGGGGGGGTGATGGAAGGGTGGGCAAGCTGGAGGGGAGGGAAGTTGTAAGTACACACTTTTGAAAAAGGATAGGATCAAGTAGAGAATAGAATAAGTGGGGGGGGGTGGGATAGGATGGAGGTAAATATAGTCAGTCTTTCACAGTATATCCACTATGGAAATGTTTTGCATAGCTACACATGTAAAACCTATATGGAATTGCTAATCTTCCCAGTAAGGGTGGGTGACAAGGGAGGAAGGGAAAGAATCTGGAATTCAAAGTTTTAAAATCAAATGTTTAAACATATACATATATTGTATATTTTCATATACAATATATGTTTATATAATGTATATATAATAATAATTTTTATTATTATTTTTTACATGTAACTGGGAAATAAGGTATACAAGCACTGGGGCACAGAGATCCACAGTGCCCTACTGAAAAATTAGAGGAAGGATGGGTGAAGACATGGGAGAGAGAAGATTGGGGGAGTGGATATTCAGTGGGATCACTGTTTTTGGGTGTTGGTTAGCAGGAAAATGGGGAAAAAATTTGTAACTCAATGTATTGTGGAAATGAAAGATGTAAACTAAAAATAAATATACAATTTAATTTTAAAAATGTAGAAAGTAGGCAGTAACTGAATAAAAGCTGTGAAAAATAAAAAAAATGGGAGTTGCATTATCTGATGTTACCATTGTGAACTGTACTACTCTGGAATAAAACATACATTTTATTAAACTCACACCAAATGTAAACATATTTTGCCACAGAGAACTACATTGCCTCCTGTTATAGTTATTATTTGGTGACATTCCCTTGCATAAGCCTAGTGAGGATGCTAGTTCTCAGATTTATTCTGAGAAAAGTTTCTGGAGGTTTTTTTTATGGCAGCCAATTGGTGTTACTTCAATGATAAATGATAATCATGCCACATAATTCCTTAAGTCTGCAAGATTGATAAAAATAATATGCTAATATGTATTAGCTTTTATAGGTTAAAAATGCTTCAGAAAATCCAATAAGGGGTATCTTGACAAGATGAACTAGGAAAAACCAAATGTGTTTAGGTTAAAGTAATGTATTGACCCTGGATCGATGAGAATATATTATGTTAAAAGGTTGTTTCTTCTGATTGGATTATAAACTTGCCTCTTGAATACATACAAGGTTCCTCACAAAACATAGCAGAAGATAGACACTGATTTATTCACTTGGCACAGTGAAGCTTATTTAGTAGTCACAGATCAGCTTTTTCTGTGCTCAGGAATATGTGCACTGCCAAGTGCAAATAGTAAATTGGTAATAGTCAGCCCCAAAGGGAAATCTGAAAGGCAGATGAACATTCTGGTGACAATGTACTTCAGTGTTCTAGTGCAGAATTCAGGCAGAATGCCAATGAATAGGATTTTGGGGCTAATTAAAACTTTCCTCAATCAAATGGACAGAAAGAAAGGCCTGTCTGGACTGCCAGAAATCTGCTAAGCAAAGTTATGGAGAGAGTGTTAGTGATTTATTTGAGTTACTATTAATTTTCCAATGCAGTCCCTTGGGAATGTTGTTGATTCTCATACAGTGATGAGGAAAAGAGTAAGAGCTAGTTTACCCAGAATTGAAGATCACTAAATTCAACATCAGATGATGGTATAGTGAAGGAAGCACAAATAACATTTTGATAAGAGATCTCATGTTCTTCCAGATTTTGAACTAGAAAAGCAGGTTGCATATGGAGTAATAGTGGTGTGTTTGTGTTTGTCTGTGTGTGTATGTATCTGTTAATATTCTTTCTGTGTGAGCTCTTGATATTAATTATAGTAGTATGGTAGTAAGTGATAAATAGAGAAAATAGACAACGCATTTTTGTTCATCCTTCTTACTCAAAGAAGACCAAAGGTATAATGATTTTTGAGGTCAAGGCACAGTGCAAATGACTGTAGCAGTTTAACTCAATATGACCTCAGAAGGCTCTACTGTAAGTCAAGCACAAATAATCTGCTCAAACATTTGGGGTAGAGAGGTCTATACATGTGCATATCTCCTATGTCCTTTGCGCTACTCTTATTGTGCTTTGCTCATAGAGAAAAATACTTTCTTTGATGTGGGCACACCATGCTGGTTGGTCCTATGGCAGTTTCTCCCACATCTCATAATCAATGCTTAAGTTCTTCAGAGAAACTTTAAGATTGCCTTGTACAGATAATTGTGACCTCTATTTCAGCAGATAAAATAGTATTTTAGGTAAATGTGTGTTTGGCATTTGGATTATGTGGCCTGCCCATGAGAGTTCTACTCTTTCCAAGAGAGTTTGAATGCTTGGCAGTTCAGCTCAAGAAAAGAACCCAGTGTCTGGTACCATATCTTGCCAGTTGCTTCAATGTCTTTTGAAGACAATTTAAATAGAAGCTATTTCATTTTCTGGCATGCTTCTGGTAGAATGTTCAGTTTTTACAGACATACAACAATGAAGTGAGCACAGCAACACCATAAATCTTCAGTTTGGTATGCAGCCTAATAGCTCTTGTTTATTACAATTTTTTTTTGAGCCTCTCAAAGACTAAGCTAGCTCTAGCAATGTGTGCATCATTCTCATCATCTATGTGGACAAGTATATTGCCAAGGTAAGTGAACTTACCCACAGCATTCAAAATTTCTTCATTTACCACGACTGATAGTTCCATGTATGGATGATAAGGTGTTGAATGATGGAAAACTTGTATTCTTGGTGTTGATTATTTCACGTCACACCAAAATTAGTATACGTGGAAGACAATTGATCCATTCTCTGTTGCATCGCAGCCTCAGAAACTGACTTAAGTGCAAAATCATCTGTGAAGAAAAAAATTTGTACAACTCTTTTTTCACTTTAGTTTTGGCATATAGCCTTTTCAGGTTAAACAATTTACAATAAGTGGGGTAGCTAACCTTGATAACATTTGCATCTACTTTGAAGGCTTCTGACAACATTTTGGAAAACATGATGCTAAAAAACATGAGAGCAAGAACACACTCCATTGTTGATTGGGGAAGCATGAGAGCATTGTTCTTTATTCAAAACCCTTAAGCATGTCATCTTGAAACTGACATACAATACTGATGAATTTCTCTGGGCAAACAAATTTTGCCATGATCTTCTACAAGCCCTCATGACTGATAGTATCAAAGGCCTTAATCTTATGAATGAATTTTCTGTACAGACCTCTGAACTGCTCCTAGTATTTCTCCTGGAATTGTTGGGCGACAAACACCACATCAACAATTACTTTACCATTTCTGAATACACACTAGTGATCCAGTAGATGACTACCTTCCAAGTGAAGGATTAGAAACTTAGGGAGTATTCTGGAAAGAAACCTGACAGCAGGGACCAAGAGAGAAAGAACCCCCTATGATTGTCATAAGACAAACTGTTTCCTTTTCTTTTATAGAAATAGAAAATTGATGCATCCTTTATCTCCTGGAAAATAAATTCTTGTCATAGAATGAAGAAGATTTCAGTCATTTTCTGCATGAGCAGTGGACCCATAGTTTTGTTGATTTATAATGAGATAGAATTGGGGCCAGTCACTTTACCACACAAGAACTAGTGGCATTCAATTAAACAAGTCATCAAGGATCTCTCTAAGAAAAGATCCCAAAGAGCAGATGAACTTACCAGTGAATTCTGCTAAACATTTAAAGAACAATTAATTCCAATACTATATAAACTACTTGGAAAAATAGGCAAAGAAGGACTCATAACAAATTATTTTTTATGATATAAATATGGTGCTGATATCTAAACTGGGAAGAGTCAAAAGATAGAAAGGAAATTATAGATTAATTTCCCTGATGTCTATACATTCAAAAAAATTAAAATATTAACAAAAGACAACAGTAATTTATCATGAGGATAATATACTAATGACCAATTGGGATTTATATCAGGAATGCAGGGCTATTTAAATATAAGCAAAGTTATTAGCATAATTGAGCATATCAATAATGAAACTAATAGAAATCACACAACTATTGCAATAGATACTGAAAAAGTTTTTGACAAAATACAGTTCCCATTCCTACTATAAACACCCAGCAGCAAGAGATGGAGTATCTTCATTTAAAATAATTGTAGACAATATAAAATAGCTGGAATCTACCTGCCAAGACAAACCCAGGAACTATATAAACACAATTACAAAGTACTTTTCGCAAAAAAATGAATTCATATCTAAACAACTAGAAAAATATCAGTTGGTCATGGGTAGACCAAGCTAATATAATAGAAAAATGACAATTCTACTTAAATTAATTTACTTATATAGTGCCATACCAATCAAACTACCAAAAATTATCTTATAGAACTAGAAAAAATAATAACCAAATTAACCCACAAGAATGAAAAATCCAGGATATCAAGGGAATTAATGAAAAGAAATGCAAGGGAAGGTGACCTAGCTGTTAAAGATCTATAAAGCAGTAATCATCAAAACCACTTGGTACTGGCCAAGGAATAGAGTGGCAGATCAGTGGACCAAGCTAGATACACAAGAAACAATAATCAAAAATTATAGTATTCCTTTTTTTTTGTTGTTAAACCCAAATACTCCAGCTTCATGGATTAGGACTCAGTATTCATCGAAAATTGCTGGGGAAACTAGAAAATAGTATGGCAGAAACTAGGCATATATAAACATCTTAAATCATATACCAAGAAAAGGTCAAAATGGGTACATACTTTAGATATGAAGTGTGATACTATAAGCAAATTAGAAGAGTAAGGAATAATTTACCTGTCAGATATATGGAGAATATCTTTTTTTTTTTAAATTTTTAAGCAATCGGGGTTAAGTAACTTGCTCAAGGTTAAAAGGCCAGTTATTTCTGGGTGTGGTGCTGAGTGTCTGAGCCCAGGATTCGATCTCCAGGTCGTCCCAACACTGGAGCCGGTGCTCTTACTCGCTGAGCCACCTGGCCGCCCCTAAGCAATTGGGGTTAAGTAACTTGCTCAAGGTTACATGGCCAGGTGTTTCTGGGTGGGTGCTAAGTGTCTGAGCCCGGGATTCGATCTCCAGGTCTTCTCAACACTGGAGCCGGTGCTCTTACTCGCTGTGCTACCTGGCCGCCCCGAGAATATCTTAATAATATATGGAGACATATTACAAAACAAGCAATGGAGAAGATTATGAAATACAAAATGGAAAATTTTATTACATTAAATTAAAGTTTTGCACAAAGTCAATGCAAGCAAGATTGGAAGGGAAGCAGAAAGCTGGGAAGCAAATTTTACAGTGTCTCTGATAAAGGCCTCATTTCTAAAATATATAGAGAACTGAGTCAAATTTACAAAAATACAAGTCATTCCCTAATTGCTAAATGGTCAAAGAATATAAACAGTCTGTTTTCAGAGGAAGAAATTAAAGCTATACTTAGGTGTTTGAAAGCACGCAGTAAATCACTATTGATTAGACAAATGCAAATCAAAACAGTTCTGAGGTACTATGTCATACCTATTTGATTGACTAACATGAAAAAACAAGAAAATGATAAATGCTGGAGATGATGTGGGGAAATTGGAATACTAATGCATTATTGGTAGAGTTGTAGATCAATCGGATCATTTTGGAGAGCAATTTGCATTTATACCCAAAGGGCTAAAAAAAAAAAACTCCATGCATATCCTTTGGTCCAGCAATATCACTTCTAATTGTATATGCCAAAGATATCATAAAAAAGGAAAACGGACCTGCTTCCATTTTGTCCTCTTCCTATGAGTCGTTTATTTCTCTCAGGAACTTCAGTAAAAGAAAATTGTCCAGAACAGTCCTGCCTTCATTGCTCTCCAAGCACTCTTCATTTTATCTGGCATTTCCTCTCTTTATTTTACCTGGCATTCCCCACAGCCCACAATTTCCCTTTTCAGTTTCTTTTTATGTGTTATATTCTTCCATTAAATATATCCTACTTGAGGGCAGGAACTTATTTTTTCTGCTTCTGTTTATATTTACAGTGCTTAATACAGTGTCTGGCACACAACAATCATTTCATAAATGTTTGATGACTTAATATTTGCCCAATTCTTACAAATGTGTTTTTTTTCTGGCTCCTGATTACATATATACACACATACATACATGTATGCATACACACACACACACATATATATATATATGCTTTCTTCTAATTCAATTTAACATTAATATATTAAGTCTGTACTTAAACAAATGTGACTTTCAATAGAATCTTACTTTAATAACAACAAAAAGAATGACATCAGTCATTCAAAATATCATTGACAATATTTTTAAAAAATTACATTGACTTCTTATTTGTAAATAATGACAAGTTTTCACTTCATTTGTTAATGGTTGTAAATGTTTGCTTTAGACCATTAGATTTCTATTCTCTTAATCTATTTTAATGACTCCAAAATGAAACATGTCATTGGGGTTATGTTTCTTTCTGACAAAAAAAATAGATAAATTCAGGATAGTCAAGTGATATTGAATTTGCAGTTTAAATTGTGTATGCTTAATTGTTTGAATTAGTTTCATTCACCTCAATCACATCTATAGTTAATAGGAAAGGATGAACTTGCCAAACAATTTACATGCTTTAGACAGACTGTGATGCCACAGATGGGGCAAGCTCAGGCTAATAGCTTTATCATCAAAGCTGCCCTATGCAAAGGGACAGTAGCACCTGAACATATTGCTCTCCATTTTTTGAGTGTCTGAGTGTATTAAATAATCCAGATGGTCTGAGGGTAAACAGGAGAGCTATTAACTTCTTAAGAGATTGATTCATAGTGTTGACGTTGTGATAGGGATTTTACTCCTTTTCTTTTTGGAGAGAATAATACTTTTAATTCATTTCACATTCAAGGATTTCATTACATCTGTTTAATAAAAGGGAAGCTATGAAATTTTCATATTATTAGTTTTGATGGATGTCTTCTTTCTTTCTCAGTCTATAACTTATTTCAAATTTAATAGATAAACAATACTCATCATATATAATAGGAAATTTGATATTATTATCCACATCTTTTCATAAAATGAATACTTTTTAAAAGGTATTTGCCATGATTGCTTTCTTTCAAGTTCGATTTTTAAATTGTACATGGAGATTGATGGAGAGACATCACTTTGGTATCTTGCTTGGTCTGAGTCATGCTGGAATGGCTCTTCCAGATCTTCCTGGAATATCAAATATATTATTCTTTTCAGTACACTAGAGAATATGACCACTCTCTTGGCAATATGTTAACTATATATATATATATATATATATATATATGTAAAACTCTATTGCCAGATGTTGGGGAAAGGGAAAGAATTAAAGCAGTAGATTCTGTTTCAAGGATTTCAACTGAGAGATGAACAGGTGAGTCATACAAGCAACTACAGTCCAAGTGTAGTACATATCACCTCTAGAGATATTTTGCTAAACCCTACTTATGCTACCAGGCTTGGTTCCAGTAACAGGACAACAACATTTCATCACAGAGCTCAAAGCTTAAGCTATGAATTGGGATTGTGAGTGGGTTTTTCATATCATATAGTTTAAAAGTTCCATTTAATGTGTCCTGCCCTTGTCTATAAATTGATATTAATTAATCAACTGTACTTATTTAGCTTTTTAGAAGAGCTATTCTTCTAAGGTATTTATATTAAGAACATATTCTTTCAAAAATTTGTGATGCGCTCCACTACAACTATACAAAGATTCCAAGGGAAGTTGGGGTCAAGCTTAAAGAGCACATATGGCAAAGGATTAGTTCCTACTTTCTGGAAGACCTTTTCTCAATTCATGATATACCCACAATTTCCCCCTTAGACATAGCATAACTTTTCTGATAAATTCCCCATAAATTTGTGAAGCTGCTTTTCCTCATAGTGTCTAGTTTTAACTCTGTTCTAAGTGGAAACACTTTACCTATTCTGAGAATACTGCTAGGATTAGGATGTTAACATAAAGTACAAAATATTTCAGTCTTTCAAAATTGTCAAGACGCTTTACTGAAAAAAGGGAGTAGGGAAGGAAAATGAAGCATAATTTTTATCTCACCCACAATTATTCCATCTCAGAGGCTTGGATTGAGGTTTTCATGAAAAAAAAAACTACCAAAATTCAAATCCTGCTTTCAAAATTGTCTTATTGTTAATGGAAAACTCAGAGTTGCAACTGTCTCCTTAAGCAATCTCAATATATTTTTCAATGCAATTACACTAAATATCAAAACCTTTAAGGACTTTGGAATTAATCCAAAGTTTTTTTTCACCTAATTTTTTTATTAGCAATTTATTGGAGATATGCAAAATTTATTCACTCACATAGTCAATTTTAGGTCAATTGATTCATTTAAGATGTGATAAAAAATTATCTCTACATAGTAGAGCAGAATGGTTGAAATTTTGCTTTGGTAGCAATACTAAGGAAAGTAATCATAGAAAAGGTAGGGTTAACATTTATTCCTGAAACATGGGTAGGATTTTCAAAATGAACTGATACAGCCATTCATTAACAAATGATATTTGTTCCTTTGATACTGAAAGGCACTCTTCAAGTTTTATATTCGGTAATGCAGTATTCCAGAGAGTGCTAGAAAAGTACTTCTCCCAGGTACGTTTGAATAAGACTCATACCTTCTACTGTTGTAGATAGTTGTGAATATTTAGTTCAAATTCTTAAAGACTGACTTGAGGTAAAAAGTATTTTGTGGTATGACTCAGACTCAATGACAAAGATAAACTATATTATTTGTTACTTTGCATGAGTTCTGAATTTGAATAGATGAAAGATACATTATTTCTACAAAATTATGCTTGTCTCTTGCTTATTTCTACAAATGATTTATGGAATGCCATGTGCTTTAATAGTATAGCATTATCAATGATCGTAGGTGAATAAAATCACAATCAGCAATCATTAAAAATTATGAAATGAATCATTTTACAATTTTACATTGACATATACTTATGAAAGCCTTCCCTTTTATCAGCACCATTATGTTATCTAGACCTACATAAAATAACATTTTCTCTAGAAGAGACAGGCTTAGAAATTTGATTTCTTTTCATGGAACATTAATTTCCAAATTGAGTATTTTCAAATGGTTATATACTGAATCGTATTCCATTGGAATTAATGATGACATTTATGTACAGATTTTAAAATTCTCATTGCATATCTTTATAATTTGTGAACATTAGAACCAACATGAAATTAGTCTTTAATTACTTTCAATTATTAATAAATTAAATATTCAGTTTCTTTTTTTTTGGAAGAAAAAGCAAACACATTCTACTTAATTCTCTTCCCTGCTGAAAAGATGAATTTTCTCTTGCAACAGAAGAAGAATGAATAATATTTTCCTTAACTCTTACTTTCGACATGTCTAACCCCTTGCATATTACAATATTGTGTAGTGCTCAACTGAGGATAAGACTCTTTCATTCTCTGGTCATTGGAGCTGAGAAGAGGTAAAAATTGTGCCATGGCTGTGTAGAAAATCATTATCTCAAGAGAAAAGAGTACATCCTTCCTTGCCCTCAAACTCCATGGACTTAGAGAATTAGGGAGAAGAAACTAGTATTATTTCTTGGAGATAAAAGTTCTCCATAACAGGTAGGAAATCTAAATCTTAGAATCTAATGCTTACCACAGGTTATGATATGTAGCAGGCACTTAATAAATGCTTGTTGACTAAGTGCATCACTATAACAGCAATGTTACTGTTACCTGTAATAAAGTTTGTTTTTAAGAGTTTTATTAAAATGTGTATTGTTAACTAATTAATATTATTGAATATTGATGGAAGGACAATTTCTTTTTTTCTGAAACTTAAAAAAGAGAAGACTGAATAGTTGTAATTAAATTTTGGAAATGTCTCAAAAATGAACAATGGAAATAAAAATTTCTAAAATCCTTTAGAATATAGCCCTTTTAATATTTCAGTAATTTTGCTAAGCTATGTGTTGTATGTACTTCAAGATTTAAGAGAGGAAACTACTTTAAGCAATTCTATATGCTACAACTTAAGAATGATGCTTTTGGGGGCGGCCAGGTGGCACAGTGAGTAAGAGTGCCAGCCCCGGAGTCGTGAGATCCGGGATCGGGTCTAGCCTCAGATATTTGGCACACACACAAAATAACTGGCCGTGTAACCTTGAGCAAGTTACTTAACCCCAATTGCTTAAGATGCTTTTGATAATGTCAATAGCAGTTGATGTTGATGTCTTTTGTAAGTACAAGTTTTAAAAAGGACCAGGTTAATAAGTCAAATCATGTTGAAACTAATAGAGCTAACTAGGTCAAAGATTTTAAATACAGATCCATCATTTGAAAATACATTCTCAATAATAATTCTTTTTTTGAATTGTTTATTTTTAGTTTTCAACATTCATTTCCACAAGGTTTTGAATTACAAATTTTCTCCCCATCTTTCCCCTACCCCCACCCCAAAATAGCGATTCTACTCAATACCCCTTCCCTCAATCTGTTTTCCCTTATATCCACCCCCCCCATCCCCACTCTGACTTTATCATAGG
>NW_027187332.1:1346245-1361614 GCF_028583685.1 Petaurus breviceps papuanus
ATATATATATATATATATATATATATATATATATATATATATATAACATTTGATATTAAAACTTTGATTTCCAGATTATTTCTCTTTTCTCTCATCACCCACCCCTACTGGGAGGAAAAGCCAATCAATATAGGTTATACATGTGTAGTTACACAAAACATTTCCATAGCAGATATATTGTGAAAGAAAGACTATATTTCCCTCAATCCTATCACGCCCCCTGCTTATTCAATTTTCTACTTAGACCCTGTCCCTTTTCAAAAGAGTGTACTTCTGACTACACTTCCTCCAAATCCGACCTACCTTCTATAATCCCCACACTTATCCCCTTGCCCCCTAATTTCCTGTAGGGTAAGATACCCAATTTAGTGTGTATGTGTAGCAGCAAGCACCCCAAGTGCGTCCTCAGGGTTTGCTGCCCATACAGGTTCTTGGATCTGCTTTGATAAAGGAAAACAACTCAAAATGGGTTAACAAACTTACTTTAATCAGTCAGACATATATCGTTTACCTTGTTCAGGGGAAAAAGGTCAGCACCCCGAAATTCACAATACACAGACAGAATTATCAAGTCAGAGAAACAGATCAAGTAGACAGATTTCCGAACTGTCCAACCATTACATCCATACCCAGTCAACATCTGGGTTCTTCAAAGCCGGGGGGGCTCTGGACAATGGCTTTTCAGAATACAGATCAAATAACAGAACACTACTCAAAGTGAGCCCCCAAAACAAAGCTACACATCAGGGCTTATATAGCCTTCTCCTGGCTCAGAGAATGTAACAATTTTATTGACTCACTGGGCAATCAAGAAGTATCTACTGAAAAACAAGCCTCCCTCCCTAGGCTTCAGGTGCATTTTAGCGTAGGGGCAGGGAAGATCTTCCAAATTTGCATTCCCATTACAGTATGTTATTCCCGCCTTGAGCCAAATTCAATGAGAGTAAGGTTGACCCATTCCCTTTTGCCTTCATGTTCTTTCCCTCCATTGTAAGTATTCTCTTGCCTCTTTTATATGAGGAAATTTACCCTATTCTATCTCTCCCTATCTATTCTCATTATATTCCTCTCTCACTTCTTAACTTTATTTTTTAGATATCATCACATCCTATTCAACTAATCCTATGCCCTCTGTCTATGTGTGTGCGTATATATGTGTGTGTATGTATATACACACACACACTCCCATAAGTGTTTATACATACATATACCTTCCTATAAAACATATATATTTATGTATACATATATATATATTTTTTTCCATCAGCTATCCTGACATTGAGAAAAGTTCCATAAGTTACAATTATAATTTTACTATGTAGGAATGTAAATAGTTCAATTTTAATAAATTCCTTATGATTTCTTTTTCATGTTTACCTTCTCATGCCTCTCTTGGTTTTTGTATCTGAAAGTCGAATTTTCTATTCAATACTGGTTTTTTCATCAAGAATGCTTGAAAGTCCTCTATTCCTCTGAATTACCATATTTTCCCCTAAAGCATTATACTCAGTTTTGTTGGGTAGTTGATTTTTGGTTTTAATCCTAGCTCCTTTGATCTCTGGAATATCATATTCCAAGCCCTTCAGGCCCTAAATGTAGAAGCTGCTAGATCTTGCATTGTCCTTATTGTTTTTCAACAATACTCAAAATATTTCTTCCTGTTTGCTTGTAATATTTTCTCCTTGACTTGGGAACTCTGTAATTCAGCTATAATAATCCTAGGAGTTTCTATCTATGATTTTCCAAGAGATGATCAGAGAATTCTTTCAATTTCTATTTTGCCCTCTGATTCTAATTTTCTATTTAGTTCCTAAATTCAGGGCAATTTTCCTTGTGAATTTCATTGAAGGATGATTTCTAAGTTCTTTTTTTGATCATTACTTTCAGGTATCTTTCCTGGATTTATTTTCCAGGTGAGCGGTTTTTAAAATGAGATATTTCATATTGCCTTCTATTTTTTTCATTCATTTGGATTTGTTTTATTGTATCTTGATTTCTCGTAAAGTCATTGGCTTCCATATGCTCCAATACAATTTTGAAGAAATTATGCTCTTCAGTGAGTTTTTGAAACTCCTTTTCCATCTGGCAAATTTGTTTTTTTTAAGGTATTCTTCTCCTCATTGGCTTTTTGGGCCTCTTTTGGCATTGGAGTTAGTCTATTTTTCAAGGTATTATTTTCGTCAGTCCAGTTGTTGACTCTCTTTTCATGATTTTCTTACATCATTCTCATTTCTCTTCCCAGTTTTTCCTACACTTCTCTTTACTTGATTTTCAAAATCTTTCTTGAGCTTCTCCATGGCCTGTAACCAGTTCATATTTTTCTTGGAACCTTTTGATGGAGAAGTTCTGACTTCAATGTCTTCCCCTCATTCCATTCTTTCATCCTATTTGCCAGGCAATTACTTGGTTGTTGGACCTCTTTGCCATGTTAGAATTCTGCTTCCAGAAAGCTTTGTAGCAAATCGGTTTGGTAGTTGCATATGTTGTCAGAGGTCTGAGGAGGGTGCCGCTCTACAGAATCCACACTGGCAAACTGACGTTTCTTACCCCAGGACGATCACCTAAGAAAATGACCCAGATACAAGCAGGTCAAAGCAAGAGTTATTATCCTCTGAATGGTTGTTTGGTTCCCCTCAAATCTGTAGGCCAGGAGCTCTTGAGGCAGCTATGTGCAGCCACTGCAGCCAGCATGCCTCTGGTATTTCTTGCCCCAGGGTCAGGGGCAAGACCATGCCCTTCCTTTCCAACAGAATTCCAACTGACCTTTTCCTTTCTTGGGGGGGGGGGGCATTTATGAGTTGAAAAGTCTGGAAACCACCACAACTGCTAGTGTTTTATTCTCCTGAAGACTGCTCTTGTTGCTGCCGCTGCCTCCCTGGGGCCAAAACCACACAGTTCACACGGGAGGATAGTTGACTCCCAGCGTGCTGTGATGAAACAGTTCTGTCAGCCTTCCAGCTTACCTTCAGTGGGAGATTTGTTTCTCTCTGTCACTTTGTGGCTTCTGTAGCTCTAAAATTTGTTTAGAGTCATATTTTATAGGTATTTTAGGTGTTGTGGGGGAAGGTCACATAATTTCCTGCTTCTTCTCTGCCATCTTGGCTCTGCCCCCCTTAATAATTATTGTTAAGAGTGGGAAATTTGACATAGGGAATAAGATGGTGGAGACAGAAGGATCTCCATATTATTTTGAAAGAGAAACCTCTTCCTAATAAAATTAAATTTGATTGACATCAAAATAGTTCCTTGAGAAAGAATCACACACGTTTTGAAATAAAGAATAATTATGCTATGGAGTATGTGTGTATATGTAGATGATGTCATTAAACCTAATAAGTAGTGATTAATTCCTTTCTTAATAATAGCTGGACATTCCTCAGCTGACCCACTCTAAAACATATATCAACCTCACTTTGTAAATTGGTATGACCAATGAAAAATATTTTAAATTAAGAGGATATTTCATTTGCATCATCCAAATCATGTAGGCATTTTCAATAAAATCAATGAGTAACAAGTCTCTGTATTGTCAATTTTCATGAGGCACCACTGAAATTCCACATCTTTTTTTTATTATGAGTACATTTTCCTTATTACATATATGCATATGTTTACATTGAAACTATATGCCTCCTATCAATTCTTTAGAAATATATGTATATTTATATATGCATACATTAATTTTCTTGCAATGTTGGAATATACATATAATCCCATAGTTTCAGTTAGAATGATTAAATATAGATGATGATATAAGTCTTTTTGAAACTATGGATATAAATATAGATCATATAAATATTGATGACATATAATATAGAGAAATAGAGCTCTATATATCTATTTCTACATACATTCATAGGTGTGTGTATATATATATATACACATAACTTATCAATAACTTCTTATATATTACAGAATATAATCACAAAATACAATTTATGTTGTAATTCATTATACAAATTGTTAAAATATTTTACATAATAAATATATACATAATAATAAAAACCTAAGACATTTCTGCTGAGTATATTTAAAAAACATTATTTGAAGATTCATTTGGGTTGTTAAAAACAACCAGGGGGTGGCTAGGTGGCACAGTGAATAGAGTACTGTCCCTGGAGTCAGGAGGACCTGAGTTTAAATCAAGCCTCAGACACATGATATACTTACTTAGCCATGTGATTTTGTGCAAGTCATTTAACCCAATTGCCCTCCAAAAAGCAAAATACAAAAATAAAAACAAAACAACCGGGTATTTGAGACAATGTAAAATAAATAATTGATTAAATAATCCTCTCATTTCTAAAACCATATGTTTTGAAGTTATATTAGCATAGGTATTGACTATCAGTTATAGTAAACTTTGTCATTCCTTCTAATAATGATATGATAGCAACTCATTTTTAATTTCCAATGATTTACTAAAAAATTTACATAGATTACTATTGAAGATATAAAAAAATGCCACAATAGTATTCTTGTCACCATTAAGTTTTCTTTCTCCTATGCATAATATGACATATATAAAACAATGTCAATTAATAAAGCATGTCAGTGCAAGCACCAAATTAGTGGTACAGAATATCAGTAACAGGAGTTGAGGAAACAACCCCACAGTATGAATGCTCAGAAAAGCTTCACAAGAGAGATGGGATTAAAACTAGGCTTCTTAGAATAAATTGCATTTAGTTGCTTTTGTTCACAATACTTAGAATTATCTTCCTATCTTTTTTCCATCTATTGAATTATTATCAATCCTTTAAAAATGTATTTAAATATCACATCTTTAATGATGATTTTCTATATTTACCACTATTAATTTTGTTTTGCCATCTTCAGTTTTATCCAGAAATTTGCATTTTTATATATTTGTTTTCTTTTTGTATTATTTGTTTTTGTATCTATTTCTCCTCCTAGTCTGTAAACTTTTAGAAAGTAAGGAAAATGTCTAATCTAAATTTTATATACCCTCCAGGACAAGTATTTTTAACAGAAAGTACTTAGTTTTCTGTGAAATTAAATTGAATCTTTTATTTTAGCATACAGCAGAATTCTTATCTGAAGTAAATACTCTCTATTTACTATATATTTTATCATGTTAATTATGTTTTCAAATTAGTTACTAAAACTAAGCAATATGATTTAAGATAGCTGTGCAAACTAAATATACATGCTTTACTACACCCAAATGCATAATACTTGCTCTATTGCCTTAGACAATATTCTGTCTTTTTAAAAACACACTTTAAAAGCATAAGAAAAAATACTGTGGGTGAATGCTTTATGTGTGTATTTTGACTTTGCCATATGTTTATAGAGATGAAGAGGCTTGTAATTACAATTCAAGATAAACAGTAAAAATAAGGTAAAATTGTAATAATAACAACAGTAACTTAAGTAAAATTTCAGTGAGAAAGAATGATTTTTGAATGAAATTTTCATAGGCCTAAGATAAGACATTTTCTAGATTTGTAGATGACACAGATCTGTAATAGATAGCTAACACAATAGATGACATTGAGAATATAAAAACTTGTTGAAAAGTTAGATCATTGGGGTGAATTTAACAATGTTAATGTGTGGCTGTTGGGTGATGCCAAGATGGCAAATTAGAGGTCACCTAGATGAACTCTCTCAACATCTCCCTTCAAACATCTTTAAAGTAATACCTTAAAATAATTTTTTGAGTGGCAGAATCAATTAAAAAAAACAGTATAGTTCTTTTCCAATCTAAGAAAATTTTGGTGGTCAGAAGGAGAGTTTGTGACATCAGGGTGAAGCCTGGTATGGATCTACATACATTAAACCAATAGCAGCTATAGCAGCAGCATCGTTGGACATTCTCAATCCAGCAGTAGTTAAGGGGTTGAAAAACTGGTCAGGAAGAGATTACTGGGCATTCTTTGCTGACATTAGGTAGGTGGCACACATTAGTAGCTGTATTTCCCATGCACAGTCATAAGTCACCATGCCAGGATGGAGAGGAGCATTATGGGTCAGTCTCAAAGGTACAGAATGTCTTTTTTAGTAAAGACCAGAGCACAGACCAGGAGAGAAGAAACCTCATCTTTTCCTCCATTATATACCATGTTGTAGCACCAAAAATTAGAGCATCAGAACTAGCTCTAAAAGCAATGGCACACACACACACACACACACACATACACACACACACACACGCACACACACACAAAACCCTGAAGCTTGGCATAGCAGTTCCCTACCCCAATATCAGTGGAATCCAACTTTAGCATAAAATTCAAAGTCAAGAAATAACGTGGAAAAAATTGAGCAAACAATAACAACAACAAAGAATCTGACCATGAAATGCTTATTATGGTGGCAGGGAAGAATAAGATAAACTCAGAAAAAGATCACAATGTAAATACAGTTATAAACAAAGCCTCAAAGAAAAATGCTATTTGGACCCAAGCTTAACAAGTATTTCTAGACAAGTTCAATAAGTAGATAAGACTGGTGAAGACAAAAAGAGAAAAAAATGAAACTGATGCAAGAAAATCATGGGGGGGGGCGGGGGACAGTTGCCAAAAGAGGCACAAAAATACTAAAGAAAATAGCACCTTAAAAACAAACAGTATTGGCCTAATAGTTAAAGAAAATAACAAAAACAATTGAAATTATCTGAAGAAAATAATTCCTTGAAAATTAGAAATGGGCAACACAAATCTAATGACTCCATGAGACATCAAAAAATAACTAACAGGGTGGAGCCAAGATGGTGGAACTGAAGCAGTAACTTTTCTACGCTCCTCAGTGAATCCCATCACTAAACTTGAAAAAGTGAATCTGAATGGATTTTGAAGTGTCAGAATCCAGTGGGAGATGGAACGTGGAAGAATCCAGACCAAGAAAGTTCCCATGTGGTTTGGGGCAGGGGGAGCATGGAGCACACAGGGGCTGCAGCAGCTCAGACTAGAGAGCAGACTACAACATAGAGAGAAGGAGCCCCAGCCAGTAGAATCACACTCCCCAAAGGTGATTTTCAGCCATCTCACCAGCATCTCACCATGGGATGGGACGATCCATTGCAGGTGGGTAAGAGAATGTTCAGGGCCTACAGCAGAGACAGCAGCTTCTCCTGGGGCTATCAGCCCCAAGCCTGGAGGTTTAAAAATTAACTGCTTGATTTTCCAGGGGGCAGGATGGCAAAGTAAACTCTGGCTGCTCCAATTCCCCCTCCCTGACTAAGAAAGCCCAGAGATAAATGTCCTACCCAGAGTAAAATCCTGAAATAGCAGAAATAACCTCAGGTTTAGGAGTCACTGAGAAAGGATGTAACTGATGCAGTAAGGAGTATGAAGAGAAGAGCGGGAGGGGTCCCAACAAGTCCCACTTCACCTAACTAGAAAAAAGCCTGCCTGAGCTGTAGCCCAGGGGAATAGAGGCAGAAATCTGAAGTGGCCAGACCACCCCTCCTTGACATATTACTCTGTGAGCCTCAGGGTAAGTCAGGGGAAACACTGAGAATCCTGGCCTTGGCCTCAATCTAGACACCCAGAGGCTACAGAACACAAAGTCAATAACCAGGGACCTAGTTCCCAGCCTGAGAAGCTTGGGTCATAGCCCTCTGTATTCCAGGAGCAGATACACATTTTAAGGATAAGAAATGGCAATTACAATGGGCTGGAAGCAACTTGCAAGGGCAAAACCAAAGACAACAGAACCCTATTATTCTGAACCAGAAGAATCACTTTCAGGAAACATCATGGACTCTGTGTTCACACCTGAGACCACAGACAGAAATATGAACTGGTCTCAAGCCCAAAAAGCATTCTTGGAGGAACTCAAGAAAGATTTTAAAAGCCAAATTAGGGAGGTAAAAGATGCATTTAAATCTACAGTCACCAAAATGAAAGAAAAATTCTCACTGAAGAAAACAAATGCTTAAAAAGTAAAATTAGGGAACTAATTGGAGAAAATACCTCCCTAAAAAAGGACCTTCAAAAATCAACCAAAGAGAATAATTCACTAAAAATTAGAATCAGTCAAATTGAAGCTCAGGACTCTATGATGCAGGGTGGCCAGGTGTCTCAGTGAGTAAAGCACTGGCCCTGGAGTCAGGAGGACCTGGTTTCGGATTTGGCCTCTGACACTTAACACACACACACACACACACACACACACACACACACAAATAAAACTTAGCTGTGTAACCTTGGGCCAGTTACTTAACCCCAATTGTCCTCCAAAAGGCAAAAAAAATTACTCTATGATGCACCAAGAGTCAATCAAATAAAACATGAAGATTGAAAAATTAGAAGAGGGTGTAAAATATCTCACTGGAAAAACAACTGACCCGAAGAGTTAAATTAAGAATTATTGGTCTACCAGAAAGCCATGATGAAAAAAGGATCCTGGACAATATGCTCCAAGAAATTGTCAAAGAAAACTGTCCTGAAGTCCTAGAATCAGAAAGTAAAATAGTTATCGAAAGAATTGACCAGTCTCCTCCTGAAAGAGATCCCAAATTGAAAGGTCCAAGAAATATAATAGACAAATTCCAGAATTACAAGATTAAGGAGAAAATATTGCAAGCAGTCAAAAAGAAACAATTAAAATATTGTGGAACTACAGTCAGGATTACACAAGACCTACCAGCTTCCACATTAAAAGACAGGAGGGATTGGAATTTCATATTTTATAAGACAAAAGAGGTAGGACTGCACCCAAGGATTAACTACTCGGCAAAATATAGCATAATATTTCAGACAAGGAGATGGTCATTTAATGAAATAAGGGACTCCCAGACTTTCCTGATGAAAAATGCAGAGCTCAATGGGAAATTTGATCTCCAATTACAAGACTCAAGAAAGACATAAAAAAGTAAACAAGGAAAACACACACTGTCACACACACACACACACACACTCAGGCACACATGGAAATAATTTGGGATGAAATAAGAGGAAAATATTTACATCCCTATATGAGAAGCCAGAATCCAAATTTATATGATTATCATGACCTTTAAAAGAATTATACATAGATAGAGTGTGTGGGTATAAATGAACTAATCTGACGATAAAAAAAAAAAACCTTATTAGGGGGGTGAAAGGGACTGTAATGGGATAAAAGGAAAGGATGAGACAGAAAAATGTAAATTATGCCATATGAAGAGGCATAAAAACACACTATAATGGGGAAAGGAAAGAGCAAGAGGAACATCATTTGAACATTATTGTCAAGGGATCTGGTTCAAAGAGGGATTAACATAATCAGTTAACTTTAAGATTCTAAAGTGAAAAGATGCAAAAACTCATTAAATAGAGGAAAAGGAGGGAGGGAGTTGAGTATTGTATAAAATTTACTCTCATTTGTTTAGGGTGAAAGGGGGAATATCATACTCTGACAATTATAAAAAATCTATTGTGTCTTATAGGCAGTAGGAGGTTAAGAGGGAGATAAGGGGGTATTAGAAAGGAGGTAAATAGTAGTAAGGGGAGAAAGTCAGTAAAGAAGGGGGGGGTCACAGGGAGGGAACTCTGAGGGAGGTGGTGGTCAAAAGGAAAATCCTTAAAGAGGGGAAGGGAGAAGGAAGAAACAAAAACATAAACGGGAGGGAATAGGATGGAAGGAAAGAAACAGATAACAATCATAACTGTAAATGTGAATGGAATGAACTCTCCCATAAAACAGAGACAGACAGCAGAATGGATTAGAAATCATAATCCTACAATATGCTGTTTACAAGAAGCACATCTGAAACAGAGGGATACACACAGGGTAAAGGTAAAAGGCTGGAGTAAAATATATCATGCCTCAGCTAAAGTAAAAAAGGCAGGGGTAGCAATCCTTATCTCAGATACATCAAAAGCAAAAATAGATCAAATTAAAAGAGATAAGGAAGGAAACTATATCTTGCTAAAAGGCACCATTGAGAATGAAGTTAACATATATGCATCAAGTGGAATAGCGTCGAAATTTCTAGAGGAGAAGTTAAGGAAATTAGAGGAAGAAATAGTTAGCAAAACCATACTAGTGGGGGAACTTAATCATCTCCTCTCTGAACTTGATAAATCTAACCTCAAAATAAACAAGAAAGAAGTTAAGGAGGTGAATAGAATTTTAGAGAGGCTAGATATGATAAATCTCTGGAGAAAACTGAATGGGGATAAAAAGGAATATACTTTCTTCTCAATGGTTCAAGGCCCATACTCAAAAATCGACCATGCACTAGGGCATAAAACCCTCACAATTCAGTGCAGAAAGGCAGAAGTATTGAATCCATCCTTCTCAGATCATGATGCAATAAAAATCATGTGCAATAAAGGGTCATGCAAACATAGAGTAAAAACTTATAGGAAATTAAACAATTTAATCCTTAAGAATGTGTGGGTCAATGTAATGAAATGCAAATTTAAAGATCTTCCCTGCCCCTAGGCTAAAGTGCACATGGAGCCTGGGGTAGGAGGCTTGATTTTCAGTAGATACTTTTTGATTAGCCAGTGGGTCCATAAGGTTGTTACATTCTCTGACCCAGGAGAAGGCTATATAATCCCTGATGTAAGGCTGTGTTTTTGGGATCACTTTGAGAATTGATCTTTGATTTGATCAGATGAGACTCTAGGAAGCTATTGTTGAGAGCCCCCCGGCTTTGAAAAACCCAGATGTTGATTTGGTATGGATGTAATGGTTGGACAGTTTGGAAAACTGTCTACTTGATCTGTTTCTCTGTCTTGATAATTCTGTCTGTATATTATGAAGTTCAGGGTGCTGACCTTTTTCCTCTGAACTAGGTATACAATACATATTTGACTCATTAAAGTAAGCTTGTTAACCCATTTTGAGTTGCTTTCCTTTAACAAAGCAGATCTAAGTACCTGTGTTGGCAGCCACCCTAGGGATGCTGGGGTGCTTGCTGCTACAGACAAACAAGAAATTATAGAAATAATCAGTAACTTCATTCAAGAGAATGACAATAATGAGACAACATACCAAAATTTGTGGGATGCAAAAGGCAGTCCTTAGGGGAAGTTTTATATCTCCGAGTGCATACATGAATAAATTAGACAAAAGATAGGTCAATGAATTAGGCATGCAATTGAAAAAGAACAAATTGAAAATCCCTAATTAAATACTAAATTAGAAATACTGAAAACCAAAGAAGAGATTAATAAAATTGAAATTAAGAAAACTATTGAATTAATAAATAAAACTAAGGGCTGGTTTCATGAAAAAAAAATAAAACAAAACTGATAGTCCCTTAGTCAACTTGATAAAAAACAAGGAGGAAAAGCAAATTCCTACTATCAAAATTGAAAAGGGTGAATCTAACTCCAATGAAGTGGAAATTAAAATAATAATTGGGAATTATTTTGCCCAATTGTATGCATATAAATTTGACAATCAGTGAAATGGATGAGTATTTACAAAAATATAAGTTGTCCAGATTAACTGAAGAGGAAATAAATTACTTAAATTACCCCATCTCAGAAAAAGTAATCAAAAAAGCCATCAGTGAACTCCCTAGGAAAAAATCTCTAGGGCCAGATGGATTTACTAGTGTATTCTATCAAACATTTCAAGAACAATTGGTTACAATACTGTACAAATTATTTGGGAAAATTAGTGAAGCAGGAGTCCTACCTAATTCTTTTTTATGACACAAATATTGTACTGATACCTAAATCAGAAAGAGATAAAATGGAGAAAGAAAATTATAGACCAATTTCCCGCATGAATATAGATACAAAAATTTAAATAAAATATTAGCAAAAAGATTACAGCAATTTATCACAAGAATAATACACTTTGATCAGGTAGGATCTATTCCAAGAATGCAAGGATGGTTTAATATTAGGAAAGCAATCAGTATAATTGATTATATCTACAATTAAACTAGCAGAAAACACATGATCATCTCAATATATGCAGAAAAGGCTTTTGAGAAAATATAACATAGATTCCTTTTAAAAACCCTAGAAAGTACAGGAATAAATGGACCCTTCCTTAAAATAATATGTAGCACCTATTTAAAGCCAACAGCAAGTATTATATGTAATAGGCATAAGTTAGAAGCATTTCCAATAAGATCAGAGGTGAAAAAAGATTGCTCACTATCACCCCTCTTTTTCAATCTGGTACTAGAAATGTTAGCAGTTAGAGAAGAAAAAGAAATCAAAGGAATCAAATTAGGTGAAGATGAGACCAAGCTATAATCCTTTGCGACTGATATGATGATGTACTTAGAGAATCCTAGAAAATCAAGTAAAAAGCTACTTGAGACAATGAATAAATTTGGCAAAGATGGAGGATATAAAATAAACCCACATGAATCCTTAGCATTCCTGTATACTTCTAATGAAATTCAACAGCAAGAGATAGAAAGAGAAATCCCACTTAAAGTTACTGTAGATATTTTAAAATATTTGGGAATCTGCCAGCCAAAACAAACCCAGGACTTATATGATCACAACTACCAAACACATTTCACACAAATAAAGTCAGATCTAACTAATTGGAAAACCTTCAATTGCTCATGGCTGGGTCAAGCTAATATAATAAAAATGACAATTTTACCTAATTAAATTATATATTTAGCGCGAGACCAATCAATTTATGAAAAAAAAACTACTTTATAGAGCTAGAAAAAATAGTAACAAAATTCAATGGGAAGAACAAGTGGTCCAGAATATCAAGAGAATTAATGAAAAGAAATGCTAGGGAAGGTGGACTAGCTATACCAGATTTTAATCTGTATTATAAAACAGCAGTCATCAAAATTTCTTGGTACTGGCTGAGGAATAGAGTAATAGATCAATGGAATAGATTGGGCACACATGACTCAGCAGTCAATGACTATGGTAATCTATTGTTTGATCAACCCAAAGACCCTAGTTTTGGGGATAAGAACTCACTATTTGAAAAAACTGCTGGGAAAACTGGAATATAGTATGGCAGAAACTGGGCATAGACCATTATCTAACACCATATACCAAAATCCAGTCTAAATGGGTGCATGATCTATGTATAAATGCTGATACTGTAAGCAATCTCAGAAAGCAAGAAAGATTTTACATGTCAGATTTGTGGAGGTGGGACTTTATGACCAAACAAGAATTAGATAGCATCATAAAATGCAAAATGGATAATTTTGATTACATTAAATTGAAAAACTTCTGCATAAACAAAGCCAATGTAACCAAGATTAAGAGGGAAGTGGGAAATTGGGGAAGAATTTTTACAAACTATGTCTCTGATAAAGGACTCATTTCTAAAATATACAAAGAATTGAGTCAAACCTATAAGAAGAGGTCATTCCATAATTGATAAATAATCAAAGGATATGAACAGGATGTTTTAAGAGGAAGAAATTGAAGATATTTATAAGCATATCAAAAAATGCTCTAAATCACTATCGAATAGAGAAATGCAAATCAAAACAACTCATCACATTTCTCCCATCAGATTGGCTGAGATGACAAAACAGGGAAATGACAAATCCTGGAGAGGATGTGGAAAAATTGGAAGGCTAATGCATGGCTGGTGGAGTTGTCAACTGATCCAACCATTCTGGAAAGCAATCTGGAATTATGCCCAAAGCATTTTAAATAATTGCATACCCGTTGACCCAGCAATACCACTTCTAGGGTTATATCCCAGGGATCATAGAAGTGGGGAAAGACCAATATGTACAAAAATATTTATAGCAATTATTTTTGTGGTGGCAAAGAATTGGAAATTAAGGGGGTGCCCATCAATTGGGCAATGGATGAATAAGTTGTGGTATATGAATGTAATGGAATACTATTGTCCTTTTAGAAATGAGGAGCAGATGGACTTCATATTTACCTGGAGAGTCTTATACAAACTGATCCTGAGTGAGAAGAGTAGAACCAGGAGAAATTTGTACACAGTTACAGACACAATGTATGTTTGACAACCAACTTTGATAAACTGGACTCTTCTCAGCAATGCAGGGCTATATGTAAACCCCAAAAGACTCATGATGGAGAGAGATGTCTACATCCACAGAAAGAACTAGAAATAACTGAGTTTTAATCAAAATTGAAGCAAACTACCTGATCTTTTTCTTTTTTATGTTTGGTTTTGTTTCCTCTCTCCCATTGTTCATTCCATCTGATGACAATCCTTCTTTATAACCTGACTAATGTCTAATGTGAAAGTATTTTCTCCTACCCACCTCCCCAAAACAGCGATCCCACTGAATATCCTCTCCCCCAATCTGCTCTCTTATATATATTTCCCCATACCCCCTCCAACTTTCCAGTAGGACACAGTGGATCTCTATTTCCCAGGGCCTGTATATCTTATTTCCCAGTAACATGTAAAATAATGATGATAAAAATATCTGTTTTTAAACATTTGATTTTAAGCCTTTGAATTCCAGATTCTTTCCCTACTTCCTCATTACCCACCCTTACTGGGAAGATAAGCAATTCAATATAGCTTGTACATTTGTAGCTATGCAAAACATTTCCATAGTGTATACATTGTGTAAGCCTGACTATATTTCCCTCCATCTCATCCCACACCCCACTTGTTCTATTCTCTACTTTGATCCTATTCCTTTTCAAAAGTGTGTGCTTCCAAATCCCACCCCCCAGCCTGCCCTCACTTTGATTCTGCCCCCTCTCACCAACTTCCCCCCTACTCTCCTGTAGGTTGAGATACCCAATTTAGTGTGTATGTCATTCCCTCCCTAAACCAAATTCATTGAGAATAAGGTTGACTCATTCTCTTTTGCCTTACTGTTCTTCCCCTCTATTTTAACAGTTTTCCTTTGCCTCTTCTATATGAGATAATTTATCCCATTCTATCTCTTCCCATCCCATCTCATTAAATTCCTCTCTAAACTCTTAATTTCACTTTTTAAATATCATCCATTTCTATTCAGCTGGTCCTGTACCCCCATCTATGAATACCAGTACACATATATACACATGCTCACATATGTAGTCATGTGCCCATATTCCCTCCTATATATACATATAAATATATGTTTACATATACATATATAAATACACACACACATATATACACACAATTGTATTCCCTTCAACTCTTCTCATACTGAGAAGAGTTTCATATGTTACAATTATCGTTTTTCCATGTAGGAATGTAAGTAGTTCAACTTTGATAAATTCCTTATGATTTATTTTCCCTGTTTACCTTCTCATGCTTCTCTTGCTTCTTGTATCTGTATCAGCAATGCCATATTCACAATGCCTATAGAGATTACAAATATGCTGATATAATTATCCATCACAAAATACATCATGTTTGCCATATGGGGAAATAAACTAGAAAATTTATTAAGATACCAAAAGACTGAGTCCCCAAACCAGAAAGTGAAAGCCATCAGAGTAGTTATGACATTGGCACAGA
>NW_027187332.1:1361624-1484892 GCF_028583685.1 Petaurus breviceps papuanus
AAACAGAACAGGCTACCTCAGGCAAAGGTCCTCCTCTCCCCACTCACTGCAACCACCCAGCATCCTGGAAGCGTGCTGCCAGCAGCTCCGGACCCTGGCAGTGCTCAGCAGGAGTCCTTAGCAGAAAGTCCTTAGCAGTCCTAACTAAAAAAAAATAAAATAAAATAAAAAAGGGCTTCGCGCTGCCGCTGCCTCTGCTGCTGCCGCCGCCGTCACAACCGCCGCTAACCGCCGCCAGCCACCGCAGGACCGCTAGCTCGGCTTTCACTTTCTCTCACTTTCCGCTTTCTCTTGCTCTGCTATGTCAGCACGTCCATCGGGCATGGAAGATCTTTAAATCCCATAACCCTTACAGTATCTGAATGTCAAATTTTCTATTCAACTCTGTTTTTTTTTTCATCAAGAATTCTTGAAAGTCCTCTATTGCATTGAATGACCATATTTTCCCCTGAAACATATTTTCCCCTGAAACAAAAACACTCAGTTTTGCTGGTTAAGTGATTCTTGGTCTTAATCCCAGTTCCTTCGACCTCTGGAATATCATATTACAAGCACTTCAATCCCTCAGTATAGAAGTTGCCAGATCCTGTGTTATCCTGATTTTGTTTCCACATATTCAAATTGTTTCTTCCTGGCTGCTTGTATTATTTTCTCCTTGATCTGGGAACTCTCTGGAACCTGGCTATAACATTCCTAGTTTTCTTTTTGTGATCTTTTTCAGGAGGTGATCAGTGGATTCTTTCAACCTCTATTTTGCCGTCTGGTTCTAAAATATTAGGACAATTTTCCTTGAGAATTTCTTGAAGGAGGATTTCTAGGTTCTTTTTTAGATCATGGCTTTCAGGTAGTCCAATAATTTTTAAATTATCTCTCCTGTATCTATTTTCCAGGTCTTGATTTTCCCAAAGAGATATTTCATATTGCCTTCTACTTTTTCATTTGTTTGGATCTGTTTAATAGTACCTCGATTTCTCATAAAGTCTCTAGCTTCCATTTGCTCCAATCTACTTCTGAAGGAATGATTCTCTTCTTCAGGGAACTTTTGAGTTTTTTTTTTCCATCTGGCAAATTTGGCTTTTTAATGCATTCTTCTCCTCATTGGCTTTTTAAGTCTCTTTTGCTATTTGAGTTAGTCTGTTTTTTAAGATGTTATTTTCTTCACTCAGGTTGTTGACTCTCATTTCACAATTTTCTTGCATCATTCTCATTTCTCTTCCCAACTTTTCCTCCACTTCTTTTATGTGTTTTTCAAAATCCTCCGTAACCTCCTCTATGGCCTGTAAACAGCTTATTCTTTTCTTGGAAGCTTCTGGAGCAGGAGTTCTGACTTCACTGTTTTCCTCCTGTTCCATGCTGTGATCCTTTTTGTCCCCCAAAAAGGAATCTAAAGTCGGACCGCTGTTCTTTCCTTGCTTCCCTCGTTTGTTCAAGTTGCCACTCAATTACTTGGCTTTTTAGGGTTTTTTTTGCTATAGTAGAACTCTGCTACCAGATGGGGGAGCTCTGTTCCAAATTGCTGGGGTTTTCGCAGCTGCTATAGGTTTTAGTTGGGTGCCTTCTCTGAAGTCTGCACAGGCTCTGGCAAACTGGTCATGCACCCCAGTATCTCCACCCTAGACCGCAATTCAGATCCAAGCAGGTTAAAGCAAGAGTGATTACTCCTCAGACTAGGTTGATTGGTTCACCTACAATCTGCACACCAGAAGCTCTGAAGCAGCCACATGGCAACAGCTGCATAGCCACAGTGCCTCAGCCTTCTCCCTCCAGGGGGTAAAGGCCGACTGCACTCCCAGACTCCCATCTGGGTTCACAAAGTTCACACTGCACTGCCCTCTCACTTTGTCCTTAGCATCTATGGGTTCATAATTTTAGAAACTGCCATGGCTGCTGATGATCTGAAGTCCCTCCAGCCAGCAGCTGGTTGTGGCCACCGTGTGGCTAAAACCTCGGGCTCAGCTCGGCTCCCAACAAGCTCAGCTGGCCCCTTCCTGCTGGTCTGCTGGGTTGTCCTCAGTGGGAGGTTAGCTCTCTGTGTCATTTTGTGGGTTCTGTAGCTCAAAGGTTTATTCAGTCATTTTTTACATGAATTGGCGGAGGTAGGAGCAGGACACTGCAGAAGTCCTGTTTCAACCCCGTGGCAGTCCTGTTTCTACCCTGCCATCTTGACTCTGCCCATTTCCTCATTTTACAGAAAAGCAAACTTGCTAAAAATAAAGGGTGGGAGGGAATTGCCCAAGGATATACATCTAATAAAAATCTGAGGTCAGGTTTGAAATCATATCTTTATCCCTCCCCCCAAAAATAAACATGCAAAATTAAATCCTGATGACTATGAAAATTTTTCATTTTACATTAAATTCAATTTTCAATTCAAGTAAAAACCTTTTCCACCTTTTAGGCACAAGAAAAAAACAAAAAGAAAAAAAATAATTAATTCCTAATTTAATCTCTCATTATTTTAATTATCTCTTAAAATATTGCCTGGCTGAACTATTTGTCAACTTCTTTTAGTCCCATGGGCTTACTGATACCCATTAAAATGGGAGAAAACATTTTCCATGAGATTGTTAGTGATGAGAAATTTGAAATAGCAGATATAAATATTCTTTTTTTTTTAAAGCAATTGGGGTTAAGTACCTTGCTCAAGGTTACACGGCCAGGTGTTTCTGGGTGGGTGCTAAGTGTCTGAACCCGGGATTCGATCTCCAGGTCTTCTCAAAACTGGAGCCGGTGCTCTTACTCGCTGTGCTACCTGGCCACCCCTAGAAATATTCTTAATGATGGTATGTCTCCTTATCATAACCTTTACACTAGAATTTCACAATAAAATTACACACTGAAGAGCATGGAGTTTGACATAGCTCTGAACTTGTCCCAAGAATGTTGGTTGGTTGATTGGTTGTTGTCTTTCATTCCTTTTTTTTTTTCTTTTTGGAGGGAGGAAGGCAGGGCAATTGGGGTTAAGTGACTTGACCAAGGTCACACAGCTAGTAAGTGTTAAGTGTCTAAGGCCAGATTTGAACACAAGATCCTCCTGACTCCAGGGCCAATGCTCTATTCACTGAACCACTTAGATGCCCTGTTTTTCTTTATTCTTGAAGAGGATCAAAATGACATTTCTATGCTACAGTCAAGTTTCAGTTTGTCAGATTGTGGCTGATCAGACCAATATGGGCTAAGAATGCTCTACCACAGGTCAGGCACAAACAATCCATGTGAACATTTGGGGTTGATACTCCAAATTTGTGCATCTTGTGTTTCCTTGAGCTGTCTCAATTCTGCTTTGCTCATCGAGCACAGCACCTTCTTTGATGTGGGCACACCACGCTGAGTTGTCCTGTGCCAGTGTCTCCCCTGTCACACAATCAATTCCAAAGTTCTTAAGAGAGACCTTGAGAGTGTCCCTGTACACTTCTTCTGACCACCATGTGAACACTGGCCCTGGGTGAGTTCTCCATAAAATAGTCTTTTTGGTAAGCATACATTTTACATTTGAAAAATGTGGCCAGCCCTTTGTGGTTGTGCTCTCTGAAGCAGAGTTTGAATGCTTGTCAGTTTAGTTCAAGTAAGGATCTCAGTGTCTGGTACCGTATACTGCCAGGTGGTCTTCAAAATTTTTCTAAAGCAATTCATTTGGAAGTGATTTAGTTTCCTGCAATGGCGCTGTTATACTTTGCAAGTTTCAAATGCTGAGTAATACAGGAATGAGGTCAGCACAATGGCTCTGTAGACCTCCAGTTTGGTAGTCAATCTAATACATCTTCTCTATCATACTTTCCTTTGGAGCCTCTCAAACAGTGAGCTAGCTCTGGCAATGTGTGCATCAACCTCATTATCAATGTGTACATCCCTGGAAAGTACACTACCAAGGTAAGTGAACTTATCCACAGCATTCAAAACTTCTCCATTTGCTATAACTGATGATATAACCTATGGAGGGTATGATGGTGGCTGATGGAGCACCTGTGTTTTCTTTGTGTTAATTTTTAGGTCAAAATTAGATCAAGCAGCAGAGAATTATTCCATACTTTGTTACATCTCAGCTTCAGAGGCTGCATTGAATGAATAATCATCTGATACACCAACACTCCCTCCACTTTGCTCTTGACTTATACTCTTTTCCAGTTTAAAGAATTGACTATCAGTGCAGTAGCTGATCTTGACTCTGTGTTCATCCCCACCTAAAGAATTTGACAACATGACTGAAAACATCATGCTGAAAATATGGGAAAAAGCACACCGCCTTGTTTTACTCCATTGGTGACTGGAAAAGCACAACAGCATTAACCATTATCCAGAACCTAGGCAAGCATGCCATGATGAAATTAACATACAATGCTGATGAACTTCTCTGGAAAAAGAATGTTAATTATGATGACAAGAATGACCTGTAATTCAGAATTCCATTGCTCTAAGATGGATTGAAATCAACAAATCCAATTTGATAAAAACTTACAAAGTACTTATGTGTAAAGCTTCATTCTAGGCAAATGGGAAGAGTATAGATCAAATTTGCTCCAAAGATCAATAAAGGGATATATTACAAGCATAAATAGCCACAGATAGGGTGTTGTTAAAATGAGAATAAAAAAATAATTTAAGTACAAATCTAAAGGTAAACATAACTTGGCACTGAGATTGGTCATGAATAATTAATTTTGTTGATTAGTTAATAATTCTGTAAGATACTACTTTAGTTATGGTTAATGTTGTATATGAATGAACTTTTCTACAGTATTTTTCTCTAGCTATAAAAAATTCAGAATGTGAAAATTATATTTAGGAAATTGCTCAATGAAACTTTGTAGTAATGCTGATGGTGAGCAAAACCAAGTGAACTAATAAGGGAATGAAATGAGAAAGTGAAAGTCATGAAAGGACAATTTCTCTGGACAAAACAAGATACTAATTTCTTTGAACCTAGCAGATGAAGTTCTAAATGATGAAGGATATTCTATGATGGATATTTTTTAATGATTCAAAAGAGACCACATGAGGAAGCAGTGCTATCTTAATGTTGATCAAAACATTTTTACTATCATATATAAAAAGAAGAGATAATGCAAGCATTTTTTTTCAAATTGTATATTTAAATGCAATAATTTGAATACATGATGCTAACTATGTAATATGATCAAAAGAGATAATCAAAAAATGATAAAGTAATGATAATGGCCTCTTTTGCTATCCATGACAGAATCTGTAATATTGTGGCAACATAAATTGGCAAATCAAAGAGATAGTAGTGCTGACATTGAAACAGTGTACAAATAGCACTATTATCTACACTGTGCAAATATTATTAATATAAAATACACTTCAAATAGATTAATTGTGTAAGTGGCTGAAAAATATTTCATCTGCATAGTATAAGAGAAAGATATCTGAAGTCAGAGAACCTGAGTTCACATCATTCCTCTGCTATTTGTTATTGGTGTGAACTTGGCAAGTATATCTGACTCAGTGGTTTCATCTATAAAATGAGGAAGTTTAGCTCCTCATTTAAATTAGACTAGCTTAGTGGATGTGTAAAGCTTTCAATCTATTATCTTTTAATCTTTTAATATAAATATTCAGAGTATATACATTTGTATCTTGAAAATATTGTTTCCTAGCGGTGGCCAGGTGGCTCAGCGAGTAAGAGCACAGGCTCCAGTGTTAGGATGACCTGGAGATCAAATAACGAGCTCAGACACTCAGCACCACACCCAGAAATAACTGGCCATGTAACCTTGAGCAAGTTACTTAACCCCGATTGCTTAAAAAAAGAAAAGAAAAGAAAATATTGTTTCTTGAAAATATGTGAAATCAAATAATAATGAAGGCTTTAAGGATAGGATCTGGCACATCAGCAAGAAGTATGAATAGATTTCCAATTTTTAAAGACATTTGGTATATTGTCTTGGTAAAATTGCCACCATTGATATTGTGTATCAGCATAATTGCTACAGTGTAAGTATAATTTGGAAAAATGTGCGCCCCATTGAGTGATAGATGTTGAGATGTGCAGTTTGTTGATGCAATCAGAAAGCTGCTTGGGGCTGGATCTCAGAATTCAATTTTACTAGAAGCATTGGTGTTGATGCTACCACCAACTCATGTAATGCAAATACATGCAAATTTTATTTTTATTCAGTTTCTCTGCATTCAATCTTCCCATGCATGCTGATGAGTTACACTTTTCTATTGGCTTATTCTATCTTCTTCATTTTTCCTATTGCTAATCATGGCTGTGAATGTATATGACTCTCATTGAACCAGTGCATGAGTGAATTAAGATTAAAAGCAAAGGCAAGCAATGACAGTGACTCCATTTCAGGATTTATTGTTATTTAAAGCTGGTAATCCTTAGCAGATAGCTGCACCTTGCAAAATATACAGTTTGTACACTTCTAGTTTTTAGCCCTTTTTCAAATTGCTTGGACATTTTTTGGACATCATCAGGGATGTTTCCAAATTGCATGCATAAACATAAAAGAATGACTATTCCCACACTATTCAGCGTTTTTAGAGTAAAATTAACATCAATTGCACACTTTGCCTTTGAGATAATTTGTGAACAATCCATTTTCTTCCTAAGAATTTTAATGTACCAACTTCCACTAACTAAACCTAATTTCTTGGCTTTGTTGTGTATGCTGATCTGTATACAGAAGATGGTTTTGTGAAGCAACATATTTTTCTGAAAGCAATGTCCTGGATTTCTTTTAGCCACAAAGTGAAAAATTTAGGTTTTCTCCAAAGATAGTTCTAAGGATAATGACAGTATAACTCTACCTGCTGAAGAGAAAAAAAATATATTTTCATCATGTTTTATCCCTCTACAAATCTAAGAATAAGTCAAATATGTACTTTATATATTTCTAGATATTTCATTTAATACAATAATCACCCATCCATTTGATCAAATATATATGAATTCACATACATATTTATATATGTGCACATATATGTATACACATATGTACCCAGTATATGTCTGTGTACATGTGTATCAAACTTTGGCTATTTTTTGTGATTTTTTTCAACATATACCTTACATATACCAGGCCATGGTTTTGACATGCTTTATACTATATTCTAATGAAACATATTAACAAACCATCAGAACTGAATAGGACATAACAATAGTACTACTATTGTTGAGAGTTTCCCATGTGCAGTGTATGCAGCTTAAATTGGAGCAGACATATAGGAGAAACAGAGAAAAAGATCCATATCCTTGAGGAGTTTGTGTTATAATTGGAAAGTTCTATCAATCATCAAACACCTGTTTTGCAATGTCTTTATTGGTTAGCGGGGGGAAATATACCTTTATGGCTATATATGTTCAAAAGATCTCATCCAGGATAAGGCTTTCCAAAAATTGTGGGAGAACAGAAAATGGTGATAGTAGGTCACTATCTCCACCCCCTCAACCACTGTTTCCTTCTAACTTATTCTGTTTGTTTTTGAAGTGATTCTGCCAATAAAAAATAGTCACCTTTGCTTCAGTAGCATGTTCCTTATGAGTCTCTATTTATATTGTCAAGATATATATGTTAAAATGTACACAAACATACACACACACAGAAAGATCCATACACATACAGAGTAGGGGAAAGTGTAGGAAACTTTGGTAGAGAAAGTTCTTTTTGTAAACTTCTTTTTTAAAAAATCGTTTTGTTTTTCTAGCTGTGACCAAGGATGCTACCAATTAGACTATTTGTTGATGCTGTAATGTAGTGTCTCTTTCCTCCTTTCTCAAACAAAGTTAACTTCTATGTTCTTGGTTCTTCCATCTTAATATTACAGGTATTTTTATAAATATTTACAGAAATAAATGTAATAGAATAAATTCTAATAAATGGACAAAGCCATGTGGGAAAAGTTAAAAGCAAAGGAACAAGAAATTGACAAAATAAATAAAATGTTATTTTTGGATCCATCAGTAATTTCCACTTAATCAGGGTTACCTTAATTGGGAGGTCCATTTAATTGGGACTTTCCCAGCATACCAAATTGAGCCTAATAAACACTCAAAGGTAAAGACAGATGCTTAATTGGAACAGTAATTCAGCTAATTGGGGTGCCTGAAGGTGATTAAAAGGTCTTTAAATCAATATGAATTTAGGATATTATGTCTTTGTGTGCATCTCCTGCTTTAACTGTTTATTTGATTCTCTAAGAATGACCTTTCTGCTATTGAATGAACAAAAGTCTTTGGAGCATTAGGCCTTCAATATCTATTCTCTTTCTATATGTGTAATCAGTCTACATTTAGATAATCTTTCTTCAGGCATTAGAAAAACAATCATGATTTCACAATATTTTGATTCTGTATGCATAAACATACACATATGTGTGCATGTGTGTGTTAAAGATAGATAAATTTATCCATATCTTTTTACTATAATCTGGAGCAAGCAAAGAAAAATCATATGTTCAAAAGAAAATCTATTGCTCAATTTAGAAGTAATTTTCCCCATTTAAAATTCTTAACAAATAATTAAAGAAACCCTATGACTATCACTGAAATATAACATTAGAATCAGAAAGAATGAACTTCTAAAAATTCCCAAGTCCCTCCCAAGAACCAAATTAACCTGGAAGAACCAGACTGAATATCAAAGTATTTGCTTCATATATCATACAACTAAGTAATAAACAGAACCCTGGTTAAGAAAATGATTTGTGAAGTGAAGGAATGACAGCTAGGTTGGAAAGCTCATGGCACTCAATGAAATTTGGTATAAGTGAAATCTTACTTATAATAAATCCTTCCTTCAAATTCTTCAGTTCTCTGGAATTTATTTTAAAGATTTCACAACACATATTGTTTAAAGTAAGAAATGTTTGGATTTACACTACTTGCTTCCATTCAAGAAAATCAAATAAATATTTTTCATCCTTCCTCAAATGTATTTATGAAATATTGTCAGTTATAGAAGTGATATGTTGATTCAGTGCAAAAAAAGTATACTATATCCTGAAACTTCCTAGTGACTTTGAAGACTAAGCTATTTGAAGGAAATGTTGGTTTGGCATAGGTACTTCAATGCTACCATACAAGGAACATTTCATGACAAAAATCTTCTTTAACAGGAACATTTTGAATATTTTAAATCATGGTAGCACATAAGTAAAGCAAATTGTTGTCTATCTACTTTTCTTATTAAACTCTTATTAAAGAAGCAGTCAACCTTCATTGTTCATCTAATGATGTATTGGTATTTGTTTTTTTTTTAATTGTATAGTTTTTTTTGGAGAGGAAACACAATGGAAGAGAACAAGTATGAGAGAGGGGGAGAGAGAGAATTTGGTATATAAATACATAAAGATCAATAAAGAAAGAAGTAGCAGACGTGGGTAGGTGGTATGCTGAATAGAGCACTGGTCCTGCATTCAGGAGGAGCTGAGTTCAAATGTGGACTCAGACACTTAACACAAAAACTAGCCACGTGACCTTGGGCAAGTCACTTAACCCAAATTGCCCTACCTTCCCCCTCAAAAAAAAGCAAAAAAAAAAAAGGAGGGATGGAGGTATGGTTAAAAGGGTGGGCAAGAGAGGAAGGATAGTCACAATAAAAGCTAACCTTTTGACCCTGAAGGGAAGATTAAAAGGAACAAAAAATTATCAAAGGACTAGAATTTCATAGGGTGACCTATTATGCTCATCAATTGGGGAATGGCTATTGTGGTACATAAATGGGATGGAATATATCTGCAATGTTAACAAATGGTGGAGATAATTTGAGAGAATCCTGGGAAACATCAACTGATTCACAGTGAAGTGATCAGAACCAGGAGAACAATTTAAATGAGGACAACATTGTAAATAAATAGGACTGAATTCTTAAGAAAACTGTTTAATGCCATGGCAAATGATTAATCTTGAGAATCTATTATGAACCACGTTTCTGAAATGATGAGAGCTGATGGGCTCAGCATTCAGAAAGAGATCTATGTTTTTATCCTTGCCAACAGTATGGATATGTTTTGCTTGACTATGCTTATAACTTATTTATTTTCTTCTTTCATTTGTTAATGGAAATCGGGGGATGGAGGGTTATAATCGTGATGAAAAAAAATGAGCCACAAAAGCTATATACACAAGAGAAAAAGTTCAGAATGAAGTACAGGTAAGACGGGAAACTTTGAAAGTATTACAGAATACATATATATATATATATATATGTGTGTGTGTGTGTGTGTGTGTGTGTGTGTGTGTATATGTATAAAAGGAAGGGTTATGAGATAAAAATATAAGGTTTCATATGTGACCCTCTTTTTTCTACTCCTCTATTCATATGGAAAACAATCTTTCTAGGATATTTAAATTTATATATTTTTTAAAAGTTCATATGGTTTAATAACAGTGGAAGTAACATAACTTAATGATTACCATACTTAAAATAATAAACAATGGGAGCCCTATATTTAATTTACAATATATCAATAATAGCTTAGGAAATAAAATAGTAACTTTGATTAGAATATGTAAGGAAACAAAATTTTATAAATATCTGGAAATGGAAAAAAATGTCTTTTTGGTGCTTTCAGCTCTTAATAAATTTGAGCATGAAAATAGAATATGGTGATAGCATTTATATAATGAAAGTAATTTGCTATTTTAGTTGATAGATATTTCATTTAATTGCCTGCATGTTATGTCAAAACGAAATGAATTAAATCAAAATGGCTAGTGATCGAATTATTCTGTGGGTCCATGAAATAGAAACATGATTCTGTTTTCTTGAGTTAAAGTTATATTACACAGAGGCTATTATTGCTATTATCTCCCTAGTTGTTACATGATCACTTAAGTTGCCAGAAAATTATTGGAGCAAGTAGAAATCCCCAAAACACTATATATGTTGATATAATATGTGCTAAAATTATTTAAAAATATTTTCAAAGAGATTATTTATTTCAAAGGCCTTATTCATACATTTATATAAGATGTTTACACTTTATGATGAAATGAATCTACATTAGTGAGCATTAGTCTTATTTTTGAAATACAAAATTTCTCAACTATCTTCATAGCCATTATAAAGTTTAGGGAGAAAAAAACCATTTCAAACTGAAATTAATTTCATTTCACTCATTTAGACACAAACACACACACATGCACACATATATGATTCATTATGCTAGGGAAGTTTCCAGAGCAAAAACTCTCTTCACAAATGACAATCATAGCAGGCAACTGACTAGTTTTATGTCAGAGGTTCTTCAGCATATTTTTATGTCAGGACCTCCTTTGATAGACTTTTGAAGCCTAAACCCTTTCTTATGTGCTTTTTTACAAATATTATTTCATCTTATCCTCACAACAACCCTGTGAGGACATCCTGTTACTATCCCTACTTTACAATTAAAGAAACTACGATGAATAGAGTTTAAGTGACTTATCCAGGATAACACAGCTAGTATATGTCTGAGGTTGAATTTGCTCTTAGGTTTTTCTGACTCCAGGTTCAGGTTTCTCTTTACTTTACTACCAATGGCCTGTACTACAGAAATAAAATACAATTAAAAAGGAAAAAAAAATAAGCTGAAGAACTGTTATTTTTTTTTAACTTTATAAAACCCAGGTTAAAAACCAATTCTTTGTAAAATTGCCTGGGGCCATCAGAGGTTAAAGAGTTGGTCTGCTCATGTAGCTCATATGTGAGAGAAGAAGGAACCAAAATCAAGACTTTCTCCAAAGCTAATACTGTCTACTATTCCAATATACTTCAAACAACAATATTAAACATCCTTGCCTTTGTTGTTTATGTTATCTGAGGGGAGGAATATCAAGGAACATGGTGTTGGGGTACAACCCCTTCTTAATCCTGCCTCTGGTGTCAAGAAGAAAGAAAATGAGTCCATACTGTTGGATTTAAAAATGACCCCTCCTTAGCCATTGTTTTTACTCTCACTAAAGTTAGTCTTAAGAAGTAGGTGCTGTTGCCAAGAAAGTTCCACAGAGCTATGGCCAACATAGAAAGGCTTAAAGTAATTTTTCTTGACTTTGCTGAGTTTGAAATTCTAATGTCAGTGAGGTCAGAAGAAAGATAGAATAGAACTTATACAGAAAGGAGGTTGTATTAATAAAAAAAAGTCAAGGAGCTATAAGATCTTCTTTCTCATAAGATCAAGGGATCTGGACTCAGGCAGTTACTTACAAGGGGGTTCCCTCTTTTGTATCCTATAAATTATTGTGTGGCACTACTCAGAGGCAATTAACATACAAATATGCACATACATCACATAAAGTGCTTTCAGAAGAGTTTGATCATAAAAGCCAACTGAAAATTTTGTATAAGCAAAAGAAGAGGAATTGAAATTCCAAAAATTTTGGAGCATAAGTCTTAATAAGCTATTTTTATACAGAAATTTACTGGGAGAGGGGAGGGATATGAATATTTTGGGAGAGACAAGAATGTTCTGCATTCAGACTAAGACAGCACTGGATCTTTTTTCTCTCATGGATTAACTGTTTATATCTGTATTATGGTAACAGCTTCTATATGATCTCAACTTTATCTACCATCTCTTGAATTACTTTCAAAAGGTTTAGAGATCTGAGGAGCAACTTGAACTAAATAATGGAAGTGAAATATATTCCATTTCCTTTGACATATTCACAGATCATTGCAAAGCAAATCTTCATTCAAACTAAAATGATAAATAGTCACAAAGGGGCAGCTTATCTGGTGGGCTTGAGAGGAGGAAACAGATTTTAATGAGATTTCTAAATCAAAATCTCTCAAAATTACTACTATTTAGTTCACTTTTAAGATTATTTAAGATTTCTTGTTTCAACTTATTTTGTAGCTATTTGCTTCCCCCTGAGTATCTGTGAAGAGAAACTTCACTGATGATTTAGATCAAATATCTATTGGCAAGGGACACATTAGACAAGGTCCAATTATGTGACTTCAGAGAATATCTACCAAAAATAATAAGAACAGCAACAGTTAATGATCTGAGAATATCATAAAGCTACAAGAAAAACCAAACAAAAACATGGGAAAAATCTAGCTTATTTAAAACAGTATTTTATACATCACTTTTTGAAAATCTGAAGGAAATTATTAAAGATACCATCATTGCATCCATTATTACATTTAGGTGATTGTCACTTAGGCCCAGGACACCTACATTTAAAAGCACTTAGCATGTGTGCACCTTACAACATATAAACAATGACATTTAACAATTGATTTGTAAAAATAATGAGTTAAATTTTATGTAACATATGTATGGTAACACTAAGCACACTTGACATCTAAGTATATTCTGGTTTGAAATGGGAAACATCCATTTCATTCATCCAATTAATGTATATAAGTACTTAATGTAGCTTCTCTCCTATGATGATGTCTTCCCAGTCCTGGCCTACTTATCGTCTAATGCCTTCAACCCACCTCATAAAAGGGAATTCCAAAGGTTACGCCTAGAGTGCTTTGTGTGCCTGTCTCTCATCTACCACCGAACACAAATGAATTTGGATTGCTGAATGAATTTCAAATTTACTTAAGGTATTCAAAATTGTACTCATGAATCTGGATTTTACCAATGAAATGCTGGACATTAAAGGTGGGCAATCATGAAGGGAGAATGAGATAAGGCATTATGGTGGCATCTACCTAAATACTGTTAAGATGCTAAGATATTAGGATGAATTAATAAATTAATGACCATTTATTAAGCACTTATTATGTGCCAAGCACTGTAATAAGCTTTGGAATACATATAGAAAAGTAAAACAGCCCCTGCTCTCAAGGAGGTCACACTCTAATGGGGAAAAAAAGGTATATAGAAGATTCAACTGCAAGTTCAATGGAAAAGCCCCATTGTTCTCCAGGAACAGAAATAAAGCATTGCCTTTTTGTTAAAGTCACTTCTGCTGATAAAAATCATATCAGTTTCTAATGTTGAAGCATTTTATAGTTCTGAACACTAATGATAAAGATTTTCTTTTCTGGTTCTTCAATAGATGTGGCTGCAGCCCTGGCAGAAGATATTTCTAAGATAATGGCTCAGGGAACTTCTCTCAAAGTACTACCATTCCCAACATTTTTAGGTTGAGGGTCCAAGCTCTCTCCACTATAGTTTTAGGGTAGATGCTAGTCAAAGTAGTAATGGTAATGGTGGCCTGACCTGCCCATATATTGCCTTATATATTGCCATATATACTGCCTTTTATCTTTCCACTTTGCTGTTTCAATATCTTGCTGTTTCAACTTGGATGTATTGACTACCCTAAGTGTAATAGTTAACGAGGGCTCTTCTTCACAGGAGTTATTTCTTCAGATGATAACGGTGAGGACCAGGTTCAAAGATAGACATTTAATTCTTTTATGCTCTCCTCAGACCTTCCAAAGTATGGCCTTAGAAACATCGGCTGCTTCACTTAGGCTGGCATGCCTGCTCTGTGAGTGACAACTGGTTGGCAGTTGGTGGGAATGACTAACCCTTTTTCCGCATGAGTGAGTTCTCTGGACAATTAACAAAGGTTAGCCCAGAACTAGCACTAGCGGCCTTAAGGGTGGTGCCACTCCTATATCTACTGTGGATCTTCAAGAAGTAGAGATAAAGGGCTAATATGTAGGCCTCAATATTTTACTGCCTTTTATTTTTCCATATATGTACATATATACATATATATATATACATACATATGTGTATGAGCAAATAAGTATATAGTATATATACTTAATTGCTCACAATACACTTCTATTGTCATAAAACTTCCTTAATATCATCATTTACTTATCAGTGGAACTAATATTAAGTATTTTCCTTATTTTTCATTGCTATGTATTGGTCACCATACAGAGTAAATATTAGAGATGAAAAACATTTGGAAAGTTTAATATTTAGGGAGCCTGTAACTTGTTCAAAGTCATCAGCTTTCACTAACGTAAGCTGACTGTGTTTGTGTGTGACAGGGCTGAAGTTGGTATGAGAGCTTACAATGCCCAGTTAGTTCCAAAGAGCTATTAGATTTGGATTAAAGTATAAGGTCAAATGTAGTAGAATTTAAATAGCATTGCTCTTTGATTGTCTTGTGTGAAGCTTCTAATTTTTCACCTGTGTCTTCTAAATGGTTTAAGTTTTAGTTTAAGCTTTACATCTTCTCCCAGACTCTGATGCTTTATGGGTAGACTATGCGGTAAATTCAGTTCTAAACCTCTACTTCTCTTGAGTATATCACTTGATCTTTGACAGTTTGGGCTCAAGACTCCATATATTAATAAGTGAAGGCTTTTTCTCATCACTATTGTACATTTTGCTCACTCCTGTTACTTGCTTTAATAATCTAAGCTGAAACTAAAGCATGTAAGATAGTCAACTCTTGCTAAAAAGCCTAAGTATCTCCCACCACTTTAGGGCAAGCCTGTGTATGAAAGGACTAAATATAGTTTGGAAAATAAGACAGGGATAGGGGTGAAGAGACTCCATTTTATAAAAACAGACTGGTACTATCTATGCATTTTATAAAATTAAATGGTTTCCTGGAGTACTGAGAGATTTGTACTTGTCTAGCTACACAAAGCTAGTATGTGCAACGAAAAATATGGGTCTTGTTGGCTTTGAGCCGGCTCTCTATCCACTGTCATGTTGCTATCTCATAAGTAAAATAATATGAATAAATGAATAAAACTGGAGATGCAAATTGTAAATTGTGAAAGTATATTGAAGGATAAATTCAGTCTGAATGATTAGGAATCTGGCATACATTAGAAGAAAGACATTGGTATTAATAAAAGCATCACCAGGACTACCTTCCCCAAAGTTCCAGAGATTGCTGGGAGGTTTTGTAGTTTGTTTGTTTTTAATAAATGTTGCACAGTTGTTAATATTTCTTAGCTATTGCCACTACAGTAATAACAGGGTTAAAAAAAGTAGTACTTTCTGTTCTCTGAAGTTGTTAGAAGGCCTTAAATTAAATGAACAATTTAAGGTTAGAGTGACCAAGAAGTACCATTCCTCGTCTATATTTTAATAACCTGAATAATAATAACCAATAGTTATTACTAATTGGAAATGGAAAAATATTTAACCTTGTTGAGGGCCAATGTGAACCAGTCCAGTCATGGGTAGAGTCTGAGTCAGGATTTCCCTAGACCTATGCCCCCCATGTGGGCTAATTATGGCTCAGGGTGTTGGTTCACCATCTTTCCATGAATAGCAAGGAAACAGAGTGTGACTACCAAGAAGTGATCCCCAAAGATTGCACAGTTGCCAATAATTAAGTACAAGCTGGTTAATCATTTTATACACGCGGAAACCAGATGCAACCACCTTTGTTATAAAAACCCTTGCCCCAGGATATATAAATGGACTACCTGATAGTTCCCACCTGGCTCACATATCATTTCATTCTTACACTCTTGTGTTAGGGCCAGTACACCTTTGGTGCAGGTATCAGGTGGTGCACCGAACAGGGACCTGAAAAGAAGGTATGATGATGGTGGCCTCCTGGAAGCTCTCTAGTAAAAGACAAAGGTGCACAACAGAAGATAAGGAGGTAAAAATTTTTCATTTCTAATGGATTAGGTTTAGAAAGAAGTCACCAGGCTAACATGAATATGTGTCAGGAAAGTATTAAGATCAAAAAAGCAAAAGACAAAGACAGAAATTAACACGCTGGTTTATGGTTTACTTTAGGTTTGCCACTCAGCCTTGACTTTTCAGTTTTAAGCATGTGGCTGAGACCAAGAACGGGGCAGACACAGTCAGGAAGTAAAAGCCATGAGTAGCATTTGACTTGTTAATGAAAATAGATAGAGAAAGGAGACTTTTGATAACTAGCAGTCAGCTTCAGGAATTTTTAGAGAGTGTATAGACAGGTTACCTGTGGTTTTCTCGAGAAGGGAGCATTGATTTGGAAAATTAGGAAGCAGTAGTCAAATGAGGGAGTACTACCAGGAGGTTTGTCCCGGAGCATTTCCCGTTTCAGTATTTTCTTTTGGAATGTGCTAAAAAGGTCTCCAACTCCCAGAAAAGGTATCTTGACCACAAAATTATTAAAGGTAGACACTGTGGTAGGGAAAGATGATGAAGAAATGGCACAATGTATAAATGAACAGTGGAAGGCCATAGGGTGGCATAAGCCTGCCCTCCCCAGTGCTTCTCCTATGCCACAACCACCTTTGTACAAGTCAACAAGTTGAATCTCTCCAGAAAGAGAAGAGAAGCATCAAAATGAGCCACAGACAGTAGGGTTAATTCAGGCAGCACTATATTAAAGATATGAAATGAAATTGCCAAGGGTGTCTGAAACAATTAAGTGTGCTGCAGTGGTCTCTACACAGTCCAAGGCTGTGAAAAAAGATATAAGGAAGTTGTTAAGTTGTCTTGCCTAGCCTCTGTTACTCTCTGGAGGGCCAAGTAAATGTTTAATTTTTTTCAGATCCCCAACAATCCTCTGTGAGCTTTTGGATCCATTCTGCCATTTTCTGTATCTATCTGCTGTGTTTATTTGTGTCTTTGTATGAATGAGTGTGTGTGAGCAATTTGCCATTTTATAAGATTTATAATGCAACGGGGTTTTGCTTGAAATGTTGTTATCTCTTTCCCTCTCCCTTGTTTCTTGTCAGAACACAAGAAGCTAGCTGGAAAGGAGAGAGAAAAAGAGGGAAAAGAGGATTTTATTATATAGGATATATGATGGTAATATCAAATCAAAGAGTATAAAAGAAGTATAAGGATAGAATTACAAAAAAATAATAAGGTATAAAGTATTTGCATGAACACTGTGAACAGAAGTTTTAAGATTTTTAAAAGGTTTGAAAATCTCTTACTCTACATTACAACTCTGGCCAAATTTGAGTGCTGAGAAAGCAATAAAAATTAAAAAAAAGAATTTTCCCCGCTTAGATCAAAGAGGCAAACAGATGAGCATTTAGGCATTTCCTGCCTCACCTAAAAGAGAAAAGTATCAGGATGCAACTGAAAATTAATTGAATTCATTCTGGTTATTTTTGGAATTGTGAAAAGTGATGTGCCACTCTTAACTTGATGTTAAAGGTAAGTCAGATTTATTATACTATTTGGCATTTAGGCAAATTGGAAGAATACAAAGACCTGAAAAAGAAACACCTCAGAGGTGAATCTTTGGGCTCTCCAGTACAGGGGAGAAGGGACAAGGCACCACTGTATCTCTTTTGTTATAGTTAAAGCAAACTCAAATCTCTCACTTTTTTTTTTTTGCAGAGAACAAAAGATTACACTGTTTATTGTTTGTCAGCTATTTTAAAGAGCATTTAAGCAGGGGAAAACACCACCTTAAAGAATCTCCTACAACTTGGTGTCCATTGGGTATATGTTGAAACCAAAGACATTTCCTTGAAAAACACCATAATAGAGAACTTCTTTTGATCATCCTCTAATTATAAACATCAAGTAAGTTTCAAAACAGGAAGAAGCCAATGCTTGCCTTTGTATTTAACATTGTTATAGAGAATGCTGCCCCTCTCACTGAGCATATCTAGCACAAACTCTAAATGGAATGGTGATTCTCTGTTGAAATTCTATAAATGACTTTGTTCGCAGATAAAGTTGTCCTGTAACATTGCAAGGCCACCTAAATGTGATCCAGGATTACTCAAAAGGTTCATCACATCACACAGGAAAAAAATCAAGTAGATGAAGAATGTCTCGTGTTCAGACTGATTTCCAGTACAGTAGACAGCCCATAAAATAGTCTTATTACCACAAATATCTTGGATAGACACTGCCCATAGGCGAAAAGGGGGGAGGCAGGATTGAATAGAAGGAATAGAGCAAGATGGTTAATATTTCAGAAATTGTTCAGTGCTTTTAATGGGCCTGAGATGCTAACTAGGGCTAGATGGGAGCTCAGATGACATCTAGTTTAACCCCCTTATTTTGCATATAAGGAAACTGAGGCCCAGGCGATTAAGTGACTTACCTAGGGTAAGGTATATTTTTTGTTAGGATTAATAATTATTAATATATTCAGACAAATTTCACAGCCCCCCAAGATTTTGATATCTTTTCTGTTTCATATATCTTGGTTATTGATTGCACAAAACTCTTTTTTTATTATTTTATTTTTTTTCAAATGCTTTATTAAATTCTGATTTACATCATTCGTTTCCGCCAGATTTTGAGTTACAAATTTTCTCCCCGGTTTTCCCCTACCCACCGACCCAAAATAGCAGTCACAAAGGATATCCCCTCCTCCAATCTGCTCTCTCCCATATTTTCTCCCATACACCTTTCAACTTTTCCAGTGGATCTCTATGCCCCAGTGCCTGTATATCTTATTTCCCAATTACATGTAAAATAATATTAATAATAGTGTGTGTGTGTATATATATATATATATATATATTTGAGTATTTTATTTTAAAACTTTGAATTCCAGATTCATTCCCTTCCTCCCTTGTCACCCACCCTTACTGGGAAGATAAGCAGTTCAGTATAGGTTGTACATGTGTGGCTAATGCAAAACAATAACATAGTAGATATATTGTAAAAGACTGACTATATTTCCCTCCCTCCTATCCCACCTCCCACTTGTTCTATTCTCTACTTTGATCCCTTCCCTTTTCAAAAGTGGGTGCTTCCAATTTCACTCCCCCCCAGCCTGCGCTCCCTTCCATCATCCCCCCTCTCATGCCCTTACCCCCGTACTCCCCTGGAGGGTGAGATACCCTATTTACTATGTATTTCATTCCCTCCTCAAGCCAAATTAAATGGGAATAAGGTGACCCATTCCCTTTTGCCTTCATATTCTTCCCCTCCATTGTAAACATTTTCCCTTGCCTCTTCTGTATGAGACAGTTTACCCCAATTTCTCTCTCCCCATCTCCTCCCATTATATTCCTCTCTCACCTCTTAATTTCACCTTTTAAGTATGATCCCTTCCTGTTAAATTGGTCCTGTGCCCTCTGTCTATGTATATCGGTAAATATATATACACACATTCACATATATATTCATATGCCCATATACCCTCATATATATATTTCTATTCCCTTCAAATACTGAGAAAAGTTTCACAAGTTACAATTATTGTTTTTCCATGTAGGAATGTAAATAGTTCAACTTTGATGAGTTCCTTATGATTTCTTTTCCTTGTTTACCTTCTCATGCTTCTCTTGCTTCTTGTATCTGATGTCAAATGTTCCATTCGACTGTTTTGTTTTTTCCCGCAAGAATGCTTGAAAGTCCTCTATTCCACTGAATGACCATATTTATCCCTGAAATATAACTCAGTTTTGCTGGGTAGGTGACTCTTGGTTTTAATCCCAGCTCCTTGGACCTCTGGAATATTTTATTCCAAGCCGTTCGCTACCTCAGTGTATAAGTTTCCAGATCCTGGGTTATCCTGATTGTGTTTCCACAATATTCAAATTGGTACTTCCTGGCTGCTTGTAATATTCTCTCCTTAATCTGGGAATTCTGGAACCTGGCTATAATCTTCCTAGGAGTTTTCTTTTTGGGATCTTTTTCATGAGGTGATTGGTGGTTTCTTTCAACCTCTATTTTGCCTTCTGGCACTAAAATATCAGGGCAGTTATCTTTGAAAACTTCCTGGAGGATGATTTCTAGGTTCTTACTTTGATCATGGCTTTCACGTAGTCCAATAATTTTTAAATTGTCTCTCCTGGATCTATTTTCCAGGTCAGTGTTTTTTTCCATGAGATATTTCACATTGCCTTCTATTCTTTAATTTGTTTGAATCTGTTTAACAGCATCTTGATTTCTCATAAAGTCATTAGCTTCCATTTGCTCCAATCTAATTCTGAAGCAATGATTCTCCTCAGTGAGCTTTTGAGATTCTTTTTCCATCTGGCAAATTCAGCTTTTTAAGGCATTCTTCTCCTCATTGCCTTTTTGAGCCTCCTTTGCCATTTGAGTCAGTCTGTTTTTTAAGGAATCATTTTCCTCAGACAGGCTGTTGACTCTTGTTTCATTATTTTCTTGCATTGCTCTCATTTCTCTTCCCAATTTTTCCTCCACTCCTCTTATCTACTTCTTAAGGTCCTCTATGACCTGTAACCAGCTTGTATTTTCCTTTGAAGTTTTTGGTTCAGGAATTTTGATTTCACTGTTTTCCTCCTGTTCCATGCTTTGCTCCTTTTTGTCCCCAAAATAGGAGTCTAATGTTTGAATCTTCTGTCTGTTTTGTTTCCTTTGCCTGGTCATGTTGCCCCTCAGTCACTTGACTCCTGGGCTTTTTACCACGGTAGGACTCTGCCACCAGACAGGGGAGCTTTCGTCCCAAATGCTGGGGTTTTGTCAGATGCTGGAGGTATTAGGTGGGTGCCCTCTCTGAGGTCTCCACATACTCTGGCAAGCTGGACACACACCCCAGGACCTCCACCCTAGACTGCAATCCAGATCCAAGAAGGTTAAAGCAAGAGAGATTACCCCTCAGACTGGTGTTTGATCCCCCTACACTCTGCAAGCCAGGAGCTGGAGCTGCCACATGGCGCTGGCTTGCTGTGCCAGTGTCTCAGTTGCTTCTTACCCTGAGGGGCAAAAGCCACGCACTCACACTTACTGGGTCCCAAAGTCCAGACTTCACTGACCTCTCACTTTGTCCTTTGCTTCTATGTGTTGATAATTCTGTCAATGGCCACAGCTGCTGCTGATCTGGATTTCCCCTGGCTGGTGCCTGGTCAGGCCTGCCCTGGGGCTAAAGCCTCAGCATCAGGCTGGGCTCAGCTCCCAGAGCACTGTGCTGGATTCCTGCCAGCCTGCCAGGCTGTCCTCAGCAGGAGGTTATCTTCTCTGTGTCATTTTGTGTGTTCTGCAGCTCCAAAGTTTGTTTAGAGTACATGGATTTTTTTTTTTGTACATGGATTGGGGAAGGTGAAAGCTGGAGCCGCAGGGAGGTCATGCTTCTAGTCTACCATCTTGGCTCCACCCCCCAAATCTCTCACTTTCAAAGAAGTTGTTAAGGAGTGCACATATAAATAAAGTTTAGTGGAATAAAAGTTAGTTCAACTGAAAACTGTTGTACAAAAATTTATTAAAGCCTCTCATACCAGATCAGATTAAAAAAGAGAGTGCTGAAGAATAATAGGGAATTTGGGTTACCCTCTGGCAAAATGGAGGAAGCATACTACTTATATCAAGGACTGCACTAGCAACAGCCTTGGGTACCCTGAAGCCCACATTTTTAGGCAAGCAGATGAACCTATCCTTTCAAACTCCCTAATCTACAGTCAGGCTTTGCAGCTGTGAGGAGAGGAGAAAAATCTCTGCACTTGATAAATCCAATTTTCAACCAATAATTTTTGCAATTGGTGATTTGGAAATGCAATTAATATCATAATGTCATTGTGTTATTATGGTCTTTCTAAATTGTAGTAAAATTCTATTATATAGTAAAAATTGAATAATCATTATTAATCAGAAATAGTTAGATAAAACAAAATGTTAATTTAAATTTTATTGAAAAAGATAGAGGAAAAAATTTGAGTAAAAACAGTTATGTCACTTTATCAGTTATGCTAAACCCTGTCTTATAATGTTTATATGTGCCGTATAGGAAGGCAGGTATTTACACGTTTACCTGCAGTTAAAAAGGAGGTTACAGCTAAAACAATTTGACTATCAGGGAAATTGTTAACTACTTTTCTTTTCTTTTACTTTTGCTTCCCTTCAGACAGGAGAAGCAGTAAAAATGTAATTAATCATATGTTACCATCTTTTACTTCAATGAGCATTCCAAAACAACTGAAAATGGATAATATCCCTGCCTACACTAGCAGATCATTTCAAACTTTCTGTGATCATTCTCAAATAATATTAATTAATTATTTGGACATTTTTGTTTTGGATTGAGGGGATTATAAAACTATATACTTTGTGTTTGTTTAAGGCTGAGTTTTCATTTCATTCATTCATTCATTCTGCTAATGAGTTGTAATGTTATTTACCTTGCACTTGTGATGTATTTATTTGGTGGGGATTATGTTGTACTTAAGAGATGTCAATGCTAATTCAGATGTATTTACATAGTATGTACTTACATAGTTGCCTATGTAATTATGAAAGATCTTGGGGCCAAATGTAATGATAATGGGAATCTGAAGTTCTTCCCTGCCCCTTAGCTCCTTGATAGGCTTAAGTGAATTTAAGAACCTTCCCTGACTTGAATATATATTCTGCCTCCATGTATATTGTCCATGTCATGATCTTATTTAAAGGGGGGGGGGGACGAAAATCAGGATTAAAAAAACTGGGGAAATTTCAAAAGGGTTGAAGGAAAAGATTTATGGTATTATTCATTGCAGGTATTTTGGTTGTCAGTGCTATAAACATCTTTTTAACTATGTCCACCCTTGCCTTACAAGAATTAATACAAACCAAATTTCTGCAAGCCATAAATAAGGAATTGATCATGATAATAATGCAGATAAGATACTTGATTGGGTAAGCAGAACTAACCCACTGAATAACTTTACTTCCATAATCCTCCACCTTGTCTCATTAGTGTGTGTATTAGGAGGTGTGTTTGTTGCATCTTGTATTATTCACACAATTGGTAGGTCACTCTCTCCTCTGTGGACAAAGACTCATGGAACCAAATTACTTGCTAAGAAAAGGGGAGATGTTGAGGGCCAATGTGAGCCTGTCCATTCATGGGTAGGGTACAGTCTGGGTCAGGATTTCCCTAGACCCCTGCTCCCCATGTGGGCCTATTATGGTTCAGTGTATTGGCTCGCCATCTTTCCATGACTAACAAGGAAATGGGGAGTGATTACTGAGAAGTGCCCATCAAAGACTGCACAACCACCAGGTGGTTAATCACTTTTTTCCACAAGAAAACCTGGTGCAATCTCCTTTGTTATAAAAACCCTTGCCCCATAAAAAATAAACAGAATACCCTGATAGTTCTTGCCTGGCTCACATCATCATTTCATTCCTTCACTCTTTTGTTAGGGCCTGTGCCCCTTTGGTGCAGGCATCATAACCTCAAATAAAACTCTAAGTAAAATATGATTTGTTTTATCAAATATATGGTTTATGTAGAATTAGAATATATACTAGAGAACTTTTAGTATTTTTGTATTGAATAATTATTTTTCAACATTTAAATATTTACCATATAGGAATATTATTTTGTCATATTTCCTAGTTTTATATAATTCTAATACCAATAATCCTCTATATTCAACTTTGTGTTTTCATTTTGTAACATTTTAAAATAACATTAAGTGACATGAAAGAAACATTTTCATTATTTTAAATAAAAATGATCTATTAACAAGGGTTTTCATATTTATGGAATTGAGGATATTTTAAGTTTATGAATGCCTCAAAATAACTTTAGCATTTTGAAATGAATATTCAACCCTCTTTTAACAGTTGACTAATTTGAGAATTAGTGATTCATTAAGGCATTTTAATCAATCATCTTGAATTTGACCATCTGCCTTTAAGGTGACAAAGTCTTTCATCACTCTTTCATTAAATGAAGGAAACAACAGCTTTTAAAAGTGCAATAATCATTCCTTGTGTAGGAGTTAAACAATCCAAAGTGCAAAGGCATTTCAATGTAACTGTTAGTGCATGGTAATTTGAAAAAAAAAAAGACTTGACACTTCAAATTTTTCTATTCACATTGAGTAAAATGCAGATCAAATGTGATTACCTATAGCATACATCAATCTTTCTTGTACTCTAGAAATAACAAACATTCTGCCAAGTGCATAGCAATGATAGTGTTGTGGGGAGGGGAGATATATTGCTGTTTATTGTATGTGAAAAACGAACTCAATTTGTGGTGAAATGGGCATCATCAGCATCCTTTTAATCTATAACCATATGCTAAATTTTAACAAAACTAACTTGAAATATTCCTTATTATTAAATAGTACATATACTTAGTTGATAAATATATAAATCAGTGAATTCACTCATGACTACCTATTTTGTCATTACTTAGATTTGAGGCACAAATGAACACAGAACCTCAACCCCACTTTTCTCAGATTATTTTACAAAATATTGCTTTTCTCAAAGAAAAAAAAATTAAAGTTGTAATTAACATTTTCTTATTTTATTTTATTTGCTTTTTGAAGGGCAACTGGGATTAAGTAACCTGCCCAAGGTCACACAGCTAGGTTGTGTTTGTGTGTGTGTGTGTGTGTGTGTGTGTGTGTGTGTGTGTGCGGGCGCGCACGTGTGCTAAGTGTCTGAGGATGGATCCTAACTTAGGTCCTCCTGACTCCAGGGCCACCACTCTACTCACTGCACCACCTAGCCGCCCTATTAACATTTCAGTCCACTTTATGTGCAGCACTATGGAGATAAAATTTCTTTTATATCTATTTTGTGAGTTAGTAGATAGCATCATGAGAGCCAGGTGGCATAGTAGATAGAGTGTTGGCCCTGGAGTCAGGAAGACTCATCTTCTTTAGTTCAAATTTACTACAGGCACTTACTAATTGTGCAACCTTGGACAAGTCATTTAACCCTGTTTGCTTTAGTTTCTTCATCTGTAAAATGAGCTGGAGAAAGAAATGACAACTCATTCTTATATGTTTGCCAAGAAAACCAAAATAGGTTCCTGAAGTATTGGACATAACTGAAAAAAGTGATCAAGTAAAGACAGCTTCTTGTATTATATTTTAGAAGAAATATTTTGTCAGTGTCAATTTGAGTCATCAACATTAAAACAATATTTAAATTATGCCATTATTCAGTTAGTTTGAATGTACATCTTTCTACAAACCATTACTCCTTTCTACAAGTCTTAAATTTGATGACATTGAAATGATTCTTGGTTCTTGAAGCTTATAACATTAGACAATCTGCTCCATCAGGCTATACAATGAAGGAAAGACTTCAACAGTGGTCTTAGGAACAAATTAATTGTGCGGAGAGCCAATAAGTATTGGTCTATTACCACTAAAATTGGAATTAGTTTGGATATGGCAACTTCTCACACAATGGGGAAAAATACTCTCAATTGTATACAGCATCGCCACCCCCCCCCCAGGTTACTGAAGTGGAAGGAAAGGGTAGAAAATATACTAAGAATCAAAATATATTTAAGCAATCTTTTAAAAACAAACTTATCTAAATATATTCATATGTAAGATAATTGTCCAACAATTTAATAGATTTTTTCACGAACTAATTAATAATTGTGAAGATTTTTTGCAAAACAATTTATAAATTGTAAAGCTTTTGACAATAAATTAAGCCAAAACTTAAAAAAAAAAAAAGAAATTGAAGCAAACTTGAAATATTATTCTATATAGGTTTTCATTGGAGAAAGAAGTGAAAGAGTAGTTTTTATTATGTTCCAAAAGTGGACATTTTAACCTATTCAAATGAAAAATTAAAGCTGTATATTTGGAAAACATAAAAAATGAAAAGATGTTATTAACTTTGATTATTGCTATACGCTGGTAAAATTAAATAGTTGAAAAAATTGAGTTCCAAATATTTCAGAATCTACTAAAGACACCATATAATTGATTTGTCCATGGAATAAAGAGTTACTACCTAAGGGAAATAACTTTCCTATTATTACTTAAGGTGCTATGATACTCCCAGTTACTCAGAATCATAACCTCATTGTTTTATTTGACTCCTAAATCTCACATCACACATCCAGAATTTTAAAGCTCTATCAGTTTTCCCTTCTTAATATCCCATATATCTTCTTTTCTTTTTGTCTAGCACTGCTACCATTGTGGTTCCTGCCACCTCACATTTGGACTATTGCAATACTCATATGATTGGTCACCCTGACTCATGTTTTTTCCATAATCCAATCTATGCTCCACTCCAGTGTCAAATTGATCTTTATAAAGTGAGCATATGAAAGAAAAGGGGAAAAGCATTTATATAGTGCCTATTGTATGCTAGGCATTGTATTAACTGCTTTTAACAAATCTCAGTGATCATAGCAATGACCCTGTAAGTTTGGTATTAGTATTCCATGTTACATTTGATGAAACTTGAGGCAGAAGGTAGGAGTCTTGCTCAAGATGACAGAGTAAAAGCAGGGACTTGTTTGAGATCTCCCTCAAACTGTCCCAAATACCTGTAAAAACTTACTCTAAATAAATTCTAGAGCAGCAGAATCCACAAAATGACAGATTGAAACAAATTTCCAACCTAAGATAACCTGGAATGTTGACAGGAAAGATCCATTGCACTAGGCTTAGAGAGGAGTACATAGCAATACTGGCAATACTGGAGCAGACAGGGGCCCCCAGCAAAACTGGAGCAGTCTACGGGGGAATGAATCACTGGCAACTGTGGCAGTTTCCATACTTCTAAACCCATAAATGCCAAAAGAAATTAAGTAGGAAAAGTCGTTTGGACACACGTGAGAGAGAAAGCATTGTCTGGGCCCAGTTGAGGGGGGGTGGCAGCCATGGCAATAGCAGAGGCTGCTTCTGGACCTCTCGACCCACAGACAGTGGGATCAAAGAAGGATTGCAGGGATCTCTTTGCTGGTGCTGAGGCAGGATTCTCATGTTTTGCCTGTGCTTGGATCTGGGTCTCAGTCCTGGGTAGTAGTCCTGGGGTGAGGAGATGCTCTGGCATGGTAGAGCTTATAGCAGTGGTGGAGAGGTAATCTTCCTCACAGTTCCAAAGCAAGAAAGATTGCTTATGGTCAATCATAGCCCAGAAAAAAGGCCAGGAGAGGAGTAAATACCTTTCCATTGATCATACCACCTTTGAAGAACTGAAAATTTACAGGTCCCTAGAAGTATCTTTGAAAATACATACACAAAACCCCTGAAACTTGGGACAGTACACACTACACAACAGAAATAGATTCCTACTTTAACAATGATCTCAAAAGTTAAGTAATTGGCTTGGAAAATGAGGAAACATAAGGGAAAAAATCAGACTATAGAATCTTACTTTGATGAAAAACAGGAGCAAAATATCCAACCAGAATCAAACAAAGTCAAAGCACCTCCATCCAAAGCCTCCAAGAAATATGTATTGGTCTCAGGCCATGGAAGAGTTCAAAAAAGGAGTTTGAAAATCAAGTGAGAAGAAGAGGAAAAATTGTGAGAAGAAATGAGAGTGATGTTAGAAAATAATGAAAAACAAGCTTTTGCTAAAGGAGATCCTAAAAATACTGAAGAAAATAACATCTTTAAAAATAGACTAAACCAAATGGCAAAAGAAGTAAAAAAAAAAGCCAAAGAGGAGAAGAATGCCTCATAAAGCAGTGTTGGCTAATTGGAAAAGGAGGTGTAAAAGCTCACTGAAGAAAGTAATTCCTTAAAAATTACAATGGAGTAAATGGAAGCTAATGGATCTATGAGAAATCAAGAAATTATAAAAGAAAACCTAAAGAATGAAAAAAATAGAAGATAATATTAAATACCTCAAAAAAAACTGACCTGTTAAATAGATGCAGGAGAGATCATTTAAAAATTGTTGGACTACATGAAAGTCATGATCAAAAAACTTTAAAAAAGATCTGGACATCATCTTTCAAGAAATTATCTAGGAAAACTGCCCTGATATTCTGGAACTAGAGAGCAAAATAGAAATTGAAAGAATCTACTGATCACCTCATGACAAAAGATCCCAAAAGAAAAACTCATAGGAATATTATAGTCAAATTCCAGAGTTCTAATTACAGTACAAAATAGTGCAAGCAGTCCAAAAAAAACCCCAAAATGATACAAGTAATTGTGAAAACACAAGCAGGATAACACAAGATTTAGCAATTTCTACATTAAGGGACTGGAGGGATTGGAATATGATATTCTGGAGATCAATGGATCTAGGATTAAAACCAAGAATCACTTACCAAGCAAAACTGAGTATAATTCTTTAGGGGAAAAATTTGATATTCATTGAAAAAGAGGATTTTCAAGCATTCATGATGAAAAGACTAGAGTTGAATAGAAAAAAATGACTTTCAAAAAGAAGACTCAAGAGAAGCATGAAAAGGTAAATAGGAAAGGGGAATCACAAGGGATTTATTAAATTGGAACTTTATATTCGTACATAGAAAGATGATATTTGTAACTCATGAGATCTTTCCTAGAATTAGGGTAGTTGGAGGGAATATATGTATGTATGTGTGTGTGTGTATCTCACACACACATGCATACACAATATCTCTCAGACCATATACATATAATTTCAAGTACATTAGATGTTATTTAGGATCTTATAGACTGGACAGAATGACCAATCACCATTTATACTATTTTTCCTATAGAAAATTAATACTGGGTTCTAATTGATCCATGAATATGATAATATATTTTATTTAAATGAATTTACAATTCATACTAGACTATTAAAAGACCATCAGGGAAGAAAGAAACAATAATGAGGATATCCAAGATATAAAGTGGATAGATCATCACTGAAGCATATTTTAATTGTCACAGTTTATCCCACATGAAAGCTGTTACAAGCAACCTGAAGAAATGTATTACAAGAGTCTGTGAGTGTAATTACTAATTTTTCACATAAAGAGATTTTAATGAGAGCAGAGAGATAGTTCTTCCAGGGAACATTTGGTACAAACTGAACAGTTAACATAATGAAATAGTTACCTAGGCTGTTCATGTTGCACATTAAATATATTTTAAGAACATTTCTCCCTTTCATTTTCTCCCCTAAAATTCTGGAAAGTTATTATAAGAATAAATATATCTCTATCTATTCAGAGATGGAAAAAGAAGGGGAGAAGGGAGAGAGAAAAAGAGAGAGAGAAAGAGAGAGACAGAAACAGAGAGAGAGAGAGAGAGAGAGAGAGAGAGAGAGAGAGAGACAGAAACAGAAACAGAGAGAGACAGAAACAGAAACAGAGAGAGACAGAGAGAGACAGAAACAGAGAGAGACAGAGAGAGGGATAGAGAGAGAGAAGAAGGGGGAGGGGAAAGAGGAGGGAAAGATCAACAAACTTGCTTACATATTTGACTGAACCAAGAGAGATTGTACAAAGGAGTCCCTTATCTCCCTAACTACTCAGACAATGTACAACTTTAATGATTATGAGCTCTTTTATCATGTAATTTATTTATTGGGAATTTTCTGAATTCATCTTAGGCTATTTTGAAATTAAAGTGGCAGTAGAACATAGGGTATGTCAGGGCATAAATATTTCAGTGACAAGTGAAAAAAAGAAAATGCTGGAAGGTTTAAAGAAAAAAAGCACACTAATATAATTTTTTTTGGGAGCTTATATTAGTTCAGCCATTCTGGGAACTATGTTTAAAAAAGTTACTAAACTTTGTATTTAAACTAACTTACTTGATGCAGTTAGGTGGTGCAGTGAGTAGAGTGCTGGCCCTGGAGTCAGGAGGACCTGAGTTCCGATCCAGCCTCAGACACTCAACAAACAAACAAACAAAAATGTAGCCATGTGACCTTGGACAAATTACTTAACCCCAATTGCCCTCCATAAAGCAAAAAAAACCAGAAATAATAATAACAACATCAAAAAATAAACTGATTTACTCAAAAAATATCAAAGAAATAAGAAATGGACCCATATGTACAAAATTATTCATAGTAGTTCTTTTTGTTTTGGCAAATATTTGGCAAATAAAGGAGTGTCTATAATTTGGTGAAGCATTTAAAAGTATAGTATATGAATGTGAAGGAATATTAGTGGATTGTAAAAATTATGAAAGGAATGGTTTCAGAGATGCCTCAAAGACTTGTTTGAAACAATAAAGAGCTAAAGGAGCAAAACCTGGAGAACAATTTATACAATAATATTATAAAACAGACAATTTAAAAAAACCCTGAGAAAATGTCAAGAACTCTGATCATTGCAATGACCACAATTTAAGAGGCCCATTAATACAACATACTACTTACTTCTTCACAAAAAGACAATGAAGTCAATTGAAGAACTAGATCTCTTCAGGCACTGACAATATGGGTATTTGTTTTAATTGACTTCGCTGGGGATCCCCAATATCTTAGTGCAACAATAGGTAGACATATTGATCTGGGGGCTTACTTGGGGTATGGGAGGGAGGATGAATTGGAGGTGGGAGACAGGCTAGTGATAGGATTACCAATTTATTTTTTAAAATACTAAGTAAAGAGGGTAAATGCAGCACTGTTAATGCATAAAAATCAATAGAAGGGTCAGTGAGCTACAGAGAAGTAAGACACCTTTGAAAATAAAAATTAAACTTAATATACAACTAAAAATCCAAGCTACATGTATTATATATTTGCATTTTCATGAACACTACCCTTTTTTGTTCTATATTTTAGATGGAAATATTTGGCTTGCATTGGATATCCAGTAGACGTCTTAAACTCAACTTGTCCAAAATGAAACTAATTATCTTTTACCTAAATTCTCACCCACCTCCTGACTTCCTTATTACTGTATAGGGCAGCACTATCTACACAATCTCTGAGGTTCACAACCTAGGCATCATCATTGGCTCCTCCTTATCTCTCACCCCTCATATACAATCTTCTTCCAAGGTGTATTGATTTCCTCTTTAAAAAAACTTTTTTAACACATGACATTATTTTTTTTTAAGCAATCAGGGTTAAGCAACTCACTCAAGGTTACATGGCCAGGTGTTTCTGGGTGGATGCTAAGTGTCTGAGCCTGGGATTCGATCTCCAGGTCATCCCGACACTGGACCCGGTGCTCTTACTCGCTGTGCTACCTGGCCACCCCGACATGACATTCTTTACTCTAAACCTTCCTTTACTCTGATATAAGCTCTCATCACCTCATGTCTAAATTACTGCTATAATCTGTTGGTAGGTCTGCCTGTCTCTCCATTCGAATGCATCCTTCATTTTTCTGTGAAGTTTGGACTCAGTTAAAGGGCTGCACATGCTGACCTAGAGGGCTATATGTCACCTGAGGCTCCAGGTTCACTTCCCATGCTATTCAGTCACTAAAGGGATTTTCTTAAAAGAGGAACCTGACCATCTGACCCCGCCCCCCCCTTCTCAATCTCCTTAAACCTACTCAATAAACTCCAGTGCTGTCACTTCCAAGAGCAAATAACTATTTGCCATTCAAAACTCTTTATAACATAATTCTTTCCTATCTTTCTAAGCTTCTTGTGTCCAATTCCCTGCTACATACTATTCAATCCAGTGATAATGGCTTCCTTGCCATTTTATAAAATATATATATATATATATATATATATATATATATATATATATATATATATATATATATATACTCCATCTTTTAAATTTATGCATTTACTCTGACTATGCCCCTCATTTTGGCAGTTAGGTGGCATTGTTGATGGAATGCCCCAGCTAAAGCTGTTGTCCTCCTACATTTTGAGAGGACTTCAGAGAAGATTCCAGTAAAGTTTGCTCTGAGTGAACTCCCAGGCTGCCTCCATTTAATGAATGAACAGTAGGTCCTAAAAAAAGCAGACTAAGCCTCAAAAAAATTCACCTGAGCTTTCACATAATTCATGACGTCAAGAAATTTTACCTTAGGAACTTTTGCCTCACAACTTTGGTAACTTTTACCTCACAAACTGTCTTCAAAAGAACTTCTAAAGTAGGTGACTGAGTGAGGTCATATTAAAGGACCCTCTGCTGTTTCTGGAGGCCAGGCCCAGCATTGCTGACCAGATGTGATTCTGGGCAGTAGCTGTGGGAAAGAAAGAGCAAGCATCCACCTGGTGAGTATGGTACCTCAGGGAGCAAGAATGTTTTCCAGGTAGTGTGGCTAGGGCCTAAGGAAGGAAAAGAGGAATCCCTGATATTGAGACCCTGGTCAGAATTCAGAAAACAATAGTAAAAATAGAACTGAGGCCTAGGGCAACATTATAGGCAACTTGAGATTAAAACTTGATATTAATGATAATAATAAGATGTTAAAAATAAAAGTGAGTAAACAATAGAAAAAAGAACAGAAAGAATGCTACTCTGATGTAAAAGATTTGGGATCATATATTCAGAGTGTGTGTGTGGGTGGGTGGGTGTACATGAGTGTGCACACACATATAAACACATACACACATACTATATTGCCAAAGCAATATTTACAGCACCCATGATCATGATAAATATACCCACCATAACTATAAATATTCACTCATGAAACTTGATTGCAAAATATAATAAACTCTCCATATTGAGGACAGAAGCAAAGTATTTATTTAGACACCAGAAAACCAAATCCCAAAAAGAGTAAGCCAATTCCATCATAATAACAAAGAAGTTAATAAATCATAACAACACTGAGAACCACAGCTTCCTTTAGCCTTCCCACAAACCAATACAAGATCAGTATTTACTCACAAACCTCTTTATCTTCTTGCCTAAGAGTCCTATCTCTCCCACCTGTCTCTCTGACTCTCAGGTTCCTGTGAACTCTGCTTCACCCTTCAGCAAACTCCTCCCAACACAGGCTCCTTGTGACTATATTCAGCCTATTGGGTGCAGAGTTTACTTCCAAAGCAGGGAAGGTCTTCAAATTCCCCCAGGCCTATTAATGGGAAGGGAAGATCTTCAAATTCCCATTACATATACATATACATATACAAATAAGTATGTTCAATTTAAGTCAGACCACTTTAATTAGTACTAGTAATGTCTTTAGTCAGTAATGATCTGAGAAGTTATCTTCTTTGATTTCTACCTAAGCTAATTTAAACTATCAAAAAGTGAAATGGACTGCTTTCACTTTACTTGGGTTTTCAAACGAATAAAATGAGCTTTCTGAAATGAATTGTTAGAAAGGCTACTAGGTGATGTTGTGGGCTCTTCCAAAAGAATGTGTGTTCTTTATTCTATTTTATTTTACTTACACCCTACTTGAGAATATTAACAAAATTACTAGCCAAGAACTGACTTTATTTGATTGTTATTGGAGTGTAATAAAGAGTTATAGAAGTCCAGAAAAGAGTTAGATCACTTCTGCCTGAGATAAAAAGGAGGGCTTCATAGATTAGCTAATATGTGAATAGTAAGAATAAGGGTGAGTATAATTTTAACAGGTGGAGATGAAAGTGATAAGGGATAGAATTTAAATTGGAGGCATTAACATTAGCAAACATGCATGAAAGAGAAAGCCTGTTTGAGTAATGATAAATTAACCCAGTTTATTATATATAGGGGAGTAGCATGAGATAATAGTGTCAAGGTAGGTTAAGATAGAAGGGTTTTGAATAGCAATTATTGTGTAGGCAATGCTGATCTCTATATCTTTTCAGTAGAAAAGTGACATAATTAGGGATGTGCTTTAGGAAGACAAATGATGGGTAATGTATACTATTAACTGACAGAACCAGAAACCAGAGAAACAGAAATAATTTAGATTAGTATTCCAAAACAGAAAAAAAGTAATAAGGAACTAATCATGGACTGTAAGAGTACAATGAATAGAAGGGGAAAAGTTCAAGAGATAGTGGGGAAGAATTAACTATTGAGAAATGAGACCACAATATAGGAAGATATCAAATACTATTCCAATGTTTGTCCATAAATGAAGAAAAGAAATAGTACTTTGAATAATTAGAGATAAGAAAGGTATTAACAGGAATTGGGTCTTTCCTATTTTTGTTGGGGATGGACATGAAGGGGCAGGAAGAATTTCAATTTTACTACTATATTTTATATTCCCCCTGAAATCATTAGAGTTAAAACAATTTGTGTGTGGAATTCAAGCATACCTCTAAAAAATCTTTTAAATATGTAGCCCTATTTATTATTAACTAATAATGACTGTAGAGGTCATCTAATTTGGCCCCTGGAAAAATAACTTCTAAAAAATCTTTTAAATATGTAGCCCTTCCCAAGCCAGTAAGCATTGAGATATAGGTTATATATGTGCAATCATATAAAACATTTCCTTATTAATGATTTTGTGCAAAAAGACAGGAACAAGTAGGAAGGAAGGAAGGAAGGAAGGAAGGAAGGAAGGAAGGAAGGAAGGAAGGAAGGAAGGAAGGAAGGAAGGTAGGAAGAAAAGAAGGAAAATAAGATGTTTGATTTTGTATTCAGTAATCAGTACTTTCTCTAGAGGCAGGTATCATTTATCTTCATGGATCCTTTGGGGTTTATTTGGATCACTGTATTGCTGAGACTAGTTAAATCATTTACAATTCTTCATCATACAGTACTGTCACTGGGTACCATGTTCTTCTAGTTCTTCTCACTTCACTTTGCATCAGTGCATGTAAATCATTACAGGTTTTTTTTTTTTCTGAAAGCATCCTGCCTGTGATGCTTTATAGCACAATAACATTCCATCACAATCATATAACACAACTTGTTCAGCCATTCCCCAATTGATGGGCATCCAATCAGTTTCCAATTCTTTCCCACAACAAAAAGAGTTGATAAACACACTCACTCACACACACACACACACACACACACACACACACACTTATTAATCTCTGTGAGATAGAGTCCTAGCAGTGATATCACTGAAACAAAGGGTAAATGTGGTTTTAAAACCCTTTGGGCATAGCTCCAAATTGCTATCCAGAATGACTGGATCAGTTCACAACACCTCCAGTAGTACATTAGTGTCTCAATTTTCCAACATCTCATCCAATATTTGTCATTTTCTTTTTATTTTTTATCATCATAACCAATCTAACAGGTATAAAGTAGCACCTCAGAGTTGTTATAATTTGCATTTCTCTAATCAATACTTACTTAGAGGATTTTTTTTCACATAATTATAGATAGCTTTGATTCCTTTATCTGCAAACTGCCTGTTCATACCTTTGATCATTTATCAATTGGGGAATGAATTATATCTTCTCATAAATTTAACTCAGTTCCCTCTATATTTGAGAAATGAGAACTTTATCAGAGATACTTGCTTTAATCCTCCCCCCCAATTTTCTGCTTTCCTTCTAATTTTGCTTCATTGTCTTTGTATGTGCAAAAAGCTTTTTTTAAATTTTATACAATCAAAATTATCTAATTTATGTTCATAATTCTCTCTATATCTTATTTGATCCAAAATTCTTCTCTTATTCATAGAGCTGACAGGTAAATGCTTTCCTAATTTCCTAATTTTCCTTATGTTGTCACACTTTATGCATAAATCATGTGTCCATTTCAAACTTATGTTTGATCTATAGATGTTGATCTATATCTAGTTTCTGTCATACCACATTTCAGTTTTCCAACAGTTTTTGTCAAGTAGTGAGTTTTTGTCATTTACTACAATGTACTGTTTACCTAATCTATTCCAATGATCCACCAATATATTTCTCAGACAATAACAGATTGTTTTGATAATTACTGCTTTATTATACAATTTGAAATCTGGCATGGCTAAACCACCATCCCCCACATTTTTTTCCTCATTGATTCCCTTGATATTCTTGACCTTTTGTGCACCCAGATGAATTTGTTATTATTTTTTCTATCTCTATAAAATAACATTTTGTACTTTGATTGGTATGACACTGACCAAATAGATTAATATCCATTTTTTATCTTAAATTCCATATAGCTTATATGTAGAGAGTACTACCTCTATGAAAGGTCCATAAATAAATCTATTTTGAAATAAATACGTGCATTGTACAAGATCTCCTTATTTAAAAGCTTTCCATGTGTTCATACATTTAAAAAAGACTATACAATTGTCAATTATAAAAATAAAATGTCAGTTCTAGAATAATAAATATTAATTTCACATCCAACTTCCTTCCATTTTTTATTTAATATGATAGTATAAGATAGCATTTCTCTGATAGACTGTAATTCACATCTATGTGTATGTGTATATATATATACACAAACACATACACAGAGAGCCAGACATAAATTACATACTCTCTACACACACAGACACATACACATATTGATATACACTCGTACATATAAGTATATATAATTGTGTGTATGTATATGCACATAGAGATATACATTTCTATTTGTAATAATTCATGTAACATATATGTGTACATGTGCATGTCTATATACATATCTATGTGTGCATATGGGTATAATTTTTGTTAAATCATTTTTCAGTCATGTCCAACTCTCTGGGATGCCATTTGGTATTTTTTGAGAGCAATATTGGAAAAGTTTACCATTTCCTTCTCCAGACTATTTTATAGTTGAGAAAACTGAGGCAAATGGGCCTACTTGCCCAAGGTCACTCAGCTAGTAAATGTCTCAGGCCAGACATGAAGTCAGGAAAATGAGTCTTTCTGACTCTAGGGCCAGTGCTCTGTCCTATACACACGCACTAAGTAATTCATGTCTTTCTCTTTCTATGTGTATGTATATAGACAGATAGATAGATGGACAGAGAGATAGTTATAGCTATATTGATAGTTATAACTAAAGCTATTGATAGAGCTATCTATTTATATAAACACATCTGTCTATATAGAGATGTCTAGCTATCTATATGATCTATCTATAAAAACACAGAGAAATATAGGATATATATTTATGTGTGTGTTTTGTATAAGATTGCATTAGGTTTAGTTTTCACACCTCTAGTGTCATTTGCCCCTCTGAGACTGGGGCAATCCCAAATACACCATTTAAAGAAGGTTCCCAGAGAAGACCCGTCTTAATTTTCCACAAGAATTTTATTCTTCCATGATCCCACACTTGGTACCTTGTTTTTCACAGACTTCCTCCATTTCAGCTTCCTTTTGCATATTTTCCTTTCCATCAGATTATAAGTTCCTTAAGGGCAGGTGCTGTTTTTATTTTTCATATTTATCTTTTATTGTTTTTCTCTGGCATTTGGTAGGCACTTAAATATTTACACACAGAAAGATGAGAAATATAGTTTTATAGAAATACATATATACTTTTGTTTATCTTTATTTTTGATAGTCACAAAAACTTAAAGGTTCTGATGGAAACATACCTAATTTTATTCAAATTTTTTAGTTTTATCTATAAATATATGCATAGCAAGATTCATTTTAACATATGAAAAAGACAACTTTGAATATGTCTAATATACTGCCTATGAAATGCTTTTTTCTGTACGAATATATGCATAAACTTCCTAACCTATGAAATGCATTTTTTTTCCTTCATGGTCTCTTTCAGTGAACTCTCAGACCATGTAAGTATTAAGAAGCACATGTTTCTTTTATTAGTTTGCACATGAGTCAATTGCTAACGCTTCCTTCCCAAATGTCTTCACAGCCATCCCCCTCCTCCTTCTTTCTTCATCAGTTTAATCCTTTTAAAGACTATATATGTACTAATGTTTTGAAATTATGACTTTAATGTAAATGTATTTTCATTTAGCTTTGTAATAAGAACATATTCAAAATAAATAAGCAGCTTTAGACATAGAAACTCCTGAGTTCCCTGAATAAATGACAGGAAACGTGACTCACATTTCAGAGATTGAAGTTTGTTAGCTTTATGCTTGTTATTATTTTTTTTTACTAAGAATAAAGGGGAACAACTAATAAAGATATTTTTTCTGTTAGTTCTACAGTCTGGAAATTCAAGGTCTTCTTCAATTCCCAAGCTTATTTCATACTATTTATTCCTCTTCAAACAGTCTAGGCTCCTGCCAAACTGAATGATTCTCATCCTTTAAATATGACCTCCTCTGAGCTTCATTCTTTCTTTTTCTTTCATACTGTTCCCCAGCAGGCCTCAAATGTTCTCCTTGTACCTCTTTGCCTCTTTATTTTTTACAATCAAATGAAATGTGATCTCTTCTGTGAAGGTTTCCCAAGTTCCCTGCTCAATAACAATCTTCTCACATTTTCTATAACATTTTTGTCTTCTATGCCTTTAATGACTAAATATTGTACTCTGTGATGGGGCTTTAATTCTGAACCAATCTTACTAAGTTGAGAGTTTCAAATGATAAGGGCCTATCTATTGTCTGATCTTTGCGTGATCTTTAGAACATTAAAAAGTGCTAAGATCATGGTAATTGATTAATAAATGTTTGTTCAATGAACTTATGAATGAATGAGAAGGAATGAACACAGATACTAAAATTCTATATAATATAAGCTATTATTTTTCAGTAGTTAGGCTAGACTACATAGCAATACAAAGATGAATAAACATATTCCTTTATCTAAAAAATATTTTAATCTAGAGACGGCTCTGGACTTGGGAGTCAGGAAGATGATTGCAAATTCAAGCTCAGATCCTTATTGGCTACTTGGCCTTTACTAAAACTTCTGACTACTTCAGTTTACTCTTCTGCCAAATTAGACTAATAAAAGAACCTAACTCAGTGTTATTGTAAGAATCAAAAGAAGTAATTTCAAAATGCTTTGAAAACCCTAATGCATTTTGTAGATACTATGTTATTAACATTAATATTGTTATTATGCTTATTATTAATAATCCCTTAGGTATTGTAATGATGACAACAAATATTTATTAAGATTCTAGAGCCAGGTACTCTACCAGGTTTTGGGAATGCAGAGTAAAAATGAAATTGTCCCTACTCTCATGAAGATTACATTTTATCAAAGCATAGGTATGGTACGAATAGTAATTTATATAACTAAACCAAGTCCCCTAAACTGGGCCTGACTTAGGTAAAGCCCTTGGTTAATTAGTTTCAAAAGTGGAACAAAATAACACTCATATTAATAAATAACACTCATTTAAGTCATTTAATGGCTAAAAGAAGCAAGTTTCCTTAGGTATTTTAGAAGGATATTCAATAAGGATAGTCACTGATGAAACCTCAAATTCATTTGAGGGAGGTTTCCTTGCTTGAGATTTCTATTTTAATCCACCAGCTAAGTAACAAAGGCATTTCTTATTCCTTGTAAATGCTTTCTACTCATGCAATGAGGAAATATTTTTCATCTAAGTCCTTCCTCCCCTCAGCCAATAAAATATTAAAGAATGTCTCAATATTTTTAAAGGATATTAGCCTAATTTGTATCACGGTGGGAGGTGGTTAGTGTATAGCTCCTAGTAAGGACCAATTGATGCTGTCTTGGACCAATGGGCACAGATGTTAATCTTACAACCACCAGTCATCAGAAAGCAATGGACAGTGGGCAGATACTCAGGCCCCAGAAGGAGTAAATGGATAATCAGCTCCCAAAATAATTGTCATTTAAGTAGCCGAAAAATAGTCACTGGCATGTGCAATGAAAAAAGACAGATCCAATGGAACCTATTACTTGCTCTAATATAAAACAACTATTGATCCTTATAAAATTATCCTTTAAGGAGGGATTGGAAGACCAAAAAGAGTCATTGTTTAGAGAGGGTTTGTTTTATGATAACAAAGGGGAGGTGAAAGTGTATAAACAGAAAGGGAGAGACAATTCCTCAGAGGCCTCTCACATTTTGTATCATGGGGCAAATAATTTGAATCATATCCCACTTTTCCCCTAGATCCTGAGAACTAGAAGGTCCTAGTCAGTGGTGGGCCAGGTAACGCTAAGTGTGTGGAAGTACAGGACGAATCTCCCTGACCTGTGTTGAAGATAATGTAACTATTCAGAAAGTGTCAACAGTTTTGCTGTAGCCCTGTATTCCTGGTTCAGCCCTTACTTATAGTTACCTTTTCACATTGATAGAACCATTGTGAAATGCAGAAATTTTGCATCTAACCCACAGGGAATCACTTCCTTCCTAGAATTCTCCCGAAGTCATTCTGTCAGGGTTCTGTTATATACATTATATATATATATATATATATATATGTGTGTGTGTGTGTGTGTGTGTGTGTGTATGTAAGTATGTATATATGTGTATGTATATGTATATGTATATATATATAGTTCTGTAATGAATATAGTAATCAGATTTAATTATAACATATTTTAAAGCACATAAGCACAGGACCAAGGCCTATACAAAGATACTCAAGAGCCTAGGAAAATAGATAAGAGGGAAGAGGTGTTCAGAGACCCAGAATACTACTAGGTCTTAGTCATCAGACTTCAGTTGTGAAAACCTTTCAGGAGAAGGAAAGAGGTGTTAACAATGGTCCCATAATAGGATTAAGTTAAATTCAGTAGACTTAGATTTTCCAAGCAATTAACTATTTTTTCCTGAGTGTTATCTCTTCACCATGTTAGCTCATTGAGGTATAAGAAAGTCCTGAATTTTTTATAGATGGGGAAACTCTTTTTTTCTGGCATTTATAACTGATTTACCATCTTTGATATCACATATATGAATTAAAGAAGAGTTATCAACAAGGTTCTAGATTCCACAAGCATGGGGTATGGAAGTTTCCAGAAAGGTAGGGTAGCAGGTGGTATTAGGCAGGAGGAAGATAGGCTCCTGGAGCAAAAGTATCAAGTTTACTGTATGTACATGGAAAGGATACCCAGAGATATTATTTAGACTATCATACAGTCTGTCATGTGAAAGAAAGATTAGATTCGTTACACTTGATACCAAAAGGCAGAACTAGCAGTTATGGGTAGAAGTTAAAGAGAATATAATTTATGTTAAAATAAGATAAATATTCCTAACTGTAAGAATTGCCCAAAAGCAAAACTAATCACAAGTAGTAGTGAGCTTCCCACCTCTGGATGTATTAAACAAAGTCTTAAAGACCATGTGTAGGGGAATTTAACAGCAAGTATTTATGTACAAATATAGATTGACTTAGAAGACATCTGTGGTTCTTCAAAAATCTTATATTCTGTGAATTAAGCCAACTAATTTATATAGATCATCTGGTTTATCACATATGTCACCGCAATTTTAAATTAGTTTCCTCTGCCCTCTATCATATGTCTTGTTTCATGAAAACCATAAATATTTGGGACTGCTTCTTTTTATGAATGCTTATTTTCCTAATGTGTTAGAATTTTGGCGACCTGGATATCTGACTTTATTACTGACTAATTCCCCATTCTGTAGAACCAAAGATATAGATTTATTGATACAGTCCTTATATAATCCCACAAAACTTGATCTTGACAACTGACCTGCATCAACAAAGAACAAAACTTGGTAGGTTTACTCATATTAGAAAAGTTTTAAGTGTAGACCATGTGTAATGGTAATGTAATTTGAATTTGAAGATTCCTTTGTTTTGGCAAAGATAGAAGGTACTTGGCACCTAGTAATTGGTCAAGCCTCTGTTGGGGAAACCGAAGGTCTGAACTCCTGTCTCCTGTTGCTGATATAACAGGAAGGGGTTGGCTGAAACGGGAAGCTGTGTGTATATAAGGAAAAGCCCCAAAGAGGCACAGTCAGAATTTCTTGAGACTAGCATCTGGTGGCAGAGCAGCTACAGAAGAGAGAATGGAGAACTGAGCCAGAATTTCCTGAGAACTTGTCCTGGTAGAGCTTCTTCTGAACAGGAGCCCAGGAGCCCTGAGCCCTGATCCCTGAGCCAGGAACCTGGAGCCCAGAACTAGGAGCCCAGAGCCAGGACCCAGGACCCAGGAGCCCAGGTGACCAAGGAAGCCTGACTGAGATGCTGAGACTTTGTTTGTGGCTTGGTTGAGTCTTGAATTTCCTGGAGCAGAAATTGTAAAGTGTCTGACATGGACCAGACCCTGTGAACTTCAGTGTGGAGCAGGACCTACTCAGAGAGATGGACAAGGAACTGGGAGCTGTCTTCCATGGAACCCAGGTGACAGTCTGGCAAATCCAGGTAGAATTGGGGACCATGGAAGGGGATCCAGGGCATCTGAGAATAGGCCACAAGTCAAGGTGAAAAGACCTCTCCCTGGGTACTGAGTAAAGATGAAATTGTAATTTACTAGTGACCTAGGGGTGAAGGATTTCTGAATGTTACTTAGTAATTGATTGCTGAATAAGTGACTGATTGAGTTAATCAAGACTTTGTCCCATGAGTGGAACACTTGACTGATTGAGTTAACTTAAGATTGCACTATGTGTGGGAGACCTTGCCCCATGAGTGGAAGACTTTGACTATTGTTCTTTGACACTATATTGTGATACTGATTGAGTAATTTAAGACTTTGCCCCATGAGTGGAAAACTTTGACTATTGTACTTTAAGATGATTGTTCTTTTTTCTAAATATTGTGACCACTTTGGTGAAAACTATGTGGCCATTTTAATGATAAGCTGTTTGTGGATATAAGTTGTAATATTGTGAATGATGTGCATTGATTTTCTGTGAAAGTTTTGCTTTGATTTGTCATGGAATAAATAAGAGTGTTCACTATACTGTGTAATCAGAATCTTAAAAGCTATTCACAGTAGCAGTCCTCTGGAAAGTTTCTGTGCATGGCATTATACCGTGTTATGAACTCTATGCATATCACTGAATACACAAGTTAGGTAGATATAACAAGTCTCATTATCATATTGTCTGGCTACAAAGTAATTAATTTGTATTGTCATTTTAATTCACAAAGAAAATTCATGTTTGCACAATCATAGATTCTTGAAATATGGAAGCAAGAAAGTTTATGGGAAGTACAAAAAGCATCATCTTAAAAAAAATAAACTTCTTGATCACTGATACGAACTAATTTTGAAAATTTGAGTCAGTTATATATTCCCCACAAAGGATAAATGGTACATATTGAAGTTAATAATAGTACGCATGATTTCTTTTGACTCTAAATAGATTTACTATCAATACATTTTTAAGATGTTGTGGGAATTACCCCTACTTCTTTATGAATTTAATAGGCAGCAATTTCTGTGAATTTTTGGCTAATTCATTTGTAGATTTCTGTAGGGATGCCATCAGTACCAGCTGCTCTACCAGATGTGTACTACCAGATGACATTTGCTTAGTGACAAAACTTATTTCAGACAGAATTAGTGTTTGAAACCCAAAATAAAACTTGGGTTTCCCTCGCATTTCTTTACCAAAAAGGGTAGAATAAAGCACCAAAATCTCAATGGTTAGTTCAAGTTACATATTGATCTGTCCATTTTTTAATAATCATAAATCATTTATTAATAATCATTTATTAAGTTTCAATGTAGTAGAAATAATAGTGTTTCCATGTGGGCGTATCTAAAAACATGAGCATGTTATTTTTAAATTATCTCATGTGTAAGCTACGTAATTACTTTTTGAAATATGAGGGAAAACATAGACTAGGAGAAACTCAATACCAAGTTGCCTATATCATAATAAATATTTTAATCATAGCAGCTTCTAAATACTAAATCATTTAAGTGTGGTAATCTGCATTGTTGGAAAATATTCCCAAATATACTTGAAATATTTAAGCTTTTATTTAATTAGAGATTAGAGGGTCAGGTTGTATTAAACACCTTTTTCTTTGTCAATTATTAAAAAAAAATTAGACAAATACTGAAACTTAAGTACATAATAGGAAAAGAAAAAAAATCATTATAAACAAATATAAAATAAGGGGAAAATCATGTGCATAGTAGAATGTAGGAGAGGATTCAGAATATATACCAATAACTTTCCATTTCAAGGAAGACTATATATTAAATATTGTATGTTATGTTGAAACTTGTCCATCTTTTCTTTACTTTTGTTCTCTGCTGTGAGCTTTTTACTTTGTCCTTTTTCCCCCTTCCTGCCCACTCCCCTCCACCCTGAGGCTACAATTAAGTGTGGATTTTTATAGAGATATTGACACACACATATACATATATACACATACATACATAAACATATACTTTCCCTAAGAAATCCTACTCCTAACTTTTGCTTTTACATTAGTATCTTTTTGTTTCTATCTCTCCTAACTCCTCTACTTTACTTCTACTTGCTGCCTTGCCCTCCTATTATTTAACCTACCACACTCCTTGATCCCTCCCTTATCCTCCCAGTACCCAAATCTAAACATCCTTTTGTACCACCCTATGACCTATTCCCTCACCCTCCCCACTAAAAATCCCTACCTTGTCCTCCCAAGAATCCTTCCCTTATTCTTCCATTTCTGTTAATTTAAACAACCCTCTATATGCCCCTTTTAACCTATTCCCACAACATCTCCTCTAATGATCCCTCCTTTATCCTCTTCCCCTATCGTATTCCCTTAGAGTTTTATTTCTTTATAAATTTAGACTTCTATACTCTTCTAGATGTATATGTATTTTTCCCTCTTGAACCCATTGCCAATGAAAGTAATTTTCCATCCCCCTGTCCCATTTAACTCCTCAGTATTGTTTCTTCCTCTTGGACCTCTTTTGTATAGGACTTAGTTAAAAGTTTTGTATAGGATAATTATTCTTTTAGCTGTTCTTGAACAACTTTTCAAGTCATATCATGCTCAGGTCTAACCAATTATTTCTCATAAGCTACCTAATTATTAGTAACTATCTTAGACACAGATTTCACATTTTACACACATAAAAGGTAAACATGCTATCTGCATTGTCTCCCTTGTAATTGGTCATTGGTATGTACCTTATACTTCTCTGGGCTATTATATGTCAAATCTTCTATTGAATTCAGGGTTTTTTTGTTTGCTTTTTAACTAAGTCCTAAAAGTCTGGCAATTCATTAAGTGTCCTTTTTTTTCATTTCAGAATTATGCTTAGATTTGTTGGGTATGATATTTTTGGCTAGAAGTCCAGTTCTTTTGTTATTCAATATATTGTGTTCTACAACCTGTGATCTTTTAATGTCACCACTGCTAGATCTTATGTGATTCTAACTATTGTACTGCCATATGTAAAAGGTTTCTTTTTCTTATTGCTCATAATATTTTGTCATTGAGCTGGAGGTTTCAGAACTTGACTATAATATTCCTGTGAGTTTTCCTCATAGGATCTTTCATGTGATGATTGATGGATTTTTTTTTTATTTCTACTTCCTCCTCTTGTTCTAATGCTTCAGGATAATTTTTCTTTAATTATTTCTTGTATTATTTTGTTAATATTTTATTATATATTTCAGGTAGTCTGATTATTCTTATGTTTTTTCTTCTTGATCTGTTTTCCTGATAAGTTGTTTTCCTTATGAGATGTTTTATATTCTCTTTGATTTTTTCATTCTTTATGTTGTGATTTTTTTTATTTCTTTATCTCTCATAGCTTTGCTGACTTCACTTTTGTCCAATTCTGATTTTCAAGGAGTCATTTTCTTCCTTAAGTTTCTGGATCTCCTTTTCTAAATGGTTGACTTTCTTTTCTTAATCTTGTTTTTCTTGGATTATTCTTATTTTTCTTCTTAGTTGTGCCTCAATATCTCTGATTTAATTTTTAGAGTATTTTTCAAGTTCTTCACTGAATTTGGGGGAGGTGATAATTTGACATTGCCCTTTGGGCTAGAAAAGGATTTTTGCTTTGGTATCTCCCTCTGAAGACGAATCCTTGCCTTTTCTATTCCTACAATATTTCTCTATTGTTGGATTCTTTCTTCTTTTCTTATGTATTTTTTTGTAATAGTTTTTATAATCACCCCCAGGCCTGGGGTATGGAGATGATGCCTCTGGCCTCAGATCCTCTTCAGTTCTCCCTGACCTTGAACTCAAACCAAAGCCTCCAATCTCCGGTAAGTGTCCACAGCCAGCACTGTCCCTTCATCAGTGCTTCTGTGCTCACTGTGAGTGCTTCTGGCCCCCATCAGGTCTCTGCAGCACACCTGGGTCTGATGTTCCTTGTCAGCAAAGGTTCCTTAGATCTTCCCCATTTTAGATGCCCAATTCCTCTAACTGTCCTGGGGGTAAGATTTCTCTGGCTGGGGCCAAGGCAACCTCCCAAAACAACTTGCTGCTTGTTGTATAAGCAGTCCCTAGCCTGGAGATATTTTCTCTTCACCAAGAAGAAAACTCAAGGGGATTTTTCTTCAGACCTCTCATTGTTCAAAGAGGACCTCAGTTGTGCTCTTTTTCTTATTTATCTTCATCCCTTTATGTTCACCCCAAGGCACTATTTTATCACTCTTGTGGAGGAAAATCTTGAGAGTTTGAAATTTTCTGACCTACTCCACCATTTTCTAAGAATCCTCTCCATTAAGCAACTTTTTCAATAATGTTATATTTGATTGATGCCATGGTCTTGCTTTTGGGATGGATGACATATTCTCCACAAGTTTTGTAAAGAGGTAAGTGATGTAGTGAAAAGAGAACTGACATTATAGTAATAGGATATAGGTTTAAATCCAGCTTCTGAAGTTTGAGTTTGTGACATTGTACAAATAAATTAACCTTTCTGTGACTTAGCTTCTTTATTTGCAAAATAAGGGGGTTGAATTAGAGGGTCTCTTAAGTCTCTTCTAGATCTAGATCGATGAGGACATTAATTTTGTTTTGTTTCACATTCCATTTGAACTGAACATCATTAAATTCTCTTTACCTCATCTTGGTTTTATAGTTCTTGTATTGTTCATAAACACTAATGTTAATCATTCTATACTTTGACAAGGAGTTTCACTTGGATGCATTTATCAGCCAAATTTTGGCTATTATGGATAGAACTATGCATCACATCCTCAATAATTAGTATCTTCTTTTCATTTGGCACAATAATAATGGATGCTGACCTCATACTAGAAATCTGTCATTAGTTTTTGTTTTGATGTCTTTGATTATATGTCATGTAGGGACATAAGCAATTATAACTATTCTTTTTATCCAATTCATGATTGACATAATGTCATCTCTTATTTTAGTGTACAAAAATATCTGAAGCCCAAAATTAATTTCCACTTCTTAGTTACTTGTTTAGTAAAAGATAATATGGTACAGTGGATTCATACTCTTGGCCCATGGGCCACAAGTGGTAAGCAACTGGGAAATGTTCAACATTTTTTAAAGTATGATGTAAGGTAAATAATGTGTGGTTTTCTAAGTCAACACACAGCCTGTCAGGATTTGGTTCTATTTGAGTTTGGCACTACTAGTTTAGTGTAATGGGAATGGTAATGAAATTGGATTTGAAAGACCTCAATTTGAATCCTGGCTCTGATATTTGCCAGCTCCACAATTAAAAGAGATTCACTTAAATTCTTCAAACCTCAGGTTTCTCTTCTATAAAATGGGAATAATAAAACTATTATCAAAAATGTGAAACCATCCTCCAGGTTAGTTGTTAGGAAATTACTTTGTAAATTTAAAAGACTATATAAGTGGTGTAAGCACATCATAATCAAAAGCTGCCATAACTAAAAGAAAAAGTTGGACTTATGTAGAAAGAAATATCATGGCTATATCAGTGGTTATAGACCAAATCTCTTATCCAGTATATAGAGTCCTGCTTTTGACATAGCCTAGAATTATAGTCTGGGTCAAATCATTTAACCCCTCAGTAACCCAGGCAAGTGTCTAAACTGTAAATTGAAAAAAGACCTGTTTACCTGAATTGAGAGAGTGTGTTTTCTCATCAATGAATTCATAAGTTCAGATAAAATCTCACACAAATACATATAATTATCCCTAGAGAGGGATTTTTATTTATAGTAGTCATTGTTCTAGTATGCTTTTGATATGGCATCAAACTAACTGATGATAATCATGGTGATAATTATGATAACACTGTCAATATAATAGTAATAACTAGCATTGTAAAATATTTTTAAGTTTCAAAGGATCATTTTACATACAACATCTCATTTGAATTTGGTAACAATCCTGAGAGATAATATTATCTCTATTTTACAGATTGAGAGAGAAAAGAAGGGGGAGAGAGACAGAGACAGAGAGAGAGAGAGACAGAGACAGAGACAGAGAGACAGAGAGAGAGAGAGACAGAGGGAGAGAGAGAGAGAGACAGAGAGAGAGAGACAGAGAGACAGAGAGAGAGAGAGACAGAGAGAGAGAGATGCAGAAAAATTATGTTATGTGACTTACCCAGGGTCACAGCTATTCCAGATCTGAAGTAATATTCAAATTCATTTCATTGTGCCAAGTCCCAAGTTCCCCTGTGGAGGTAAATATTGAATTCTTACAAAATAATGGTAAGATCACATATACACAACATAAAATTAAAAAGTCATGATTAACCAAATTTTGAAGATCATAAAGATAAAGAGTACCATTAATTGATGATAATTTGCTTTGAAATTATTTACCTCTACTAAAAGAGATTATATTAATTGATGCCATTGTACTCAACAATATATTACTTTTGTTGTTGATTTTTGTTTGTGCCTTTTTCTTGGTTTATAATTTTGTTTATCACCACAACATTATATTTAATTTCATATTACCAACATTTATTAAGAAAATGGCTATAATTCTCTTGGATTATGTTGTTCTATTTTAAATTTTATCTACAAAAGCAACAGACAACAGATGGATATGTAGAAAAATAATGGGAATCCTGACTACCAATATTTCAGATAAGAACTGATTTTTTTTTCTCATTTGAATAAGAGAAACATTACTTCAAGACTGTTGAGAACAAATTTAAACATCATGTCTATGTAGATACAATTTTTGCTACAAGGCACTTGACGAGCAATGTGGCAAAGTGGAGAATGTGGTAGGTGAGAAATTCAAAATGGATGATGCAAAATCTGAATAAAATTCCTGCCTATCAAACTTATTACCTTCTAACCCTGGGAAAACCACTCAACTGCTTAAAACTTCGATTTTCTCTTCTATAAAAACTGAATAATAATATCTACAGTTTAAAACTACTTTCCTACACATACTCTGGTATTTTCAACTGTTTAACTTATTGATCTTTCTTTTTTCCACTTTTTTTTTGGTGGCACAAAACTCATGATTGATACATAGATCTGGTTATATATATCTTATTTATAAGGAAGAGGAACAGAATAAGTAAATGAGAGTAGGATGTCATTGTACATAATATAATATACTTAGTGAGAAATTTCAGAAAGTAGAGCATGGAATCATATTGAAAAGATTTAGGGTAGAAATCATTCAGATTTGGAAGGATGATCAGATGCAGTTTTGTCTTTGGGTTATGCCGTAAACCACCCAAATAGAAAAAGGAAAGAAATGAAGTGGTGAGAAAAGATATAAACTTGGCACAAAGACATGATTATACTTCAATTTTCTAGTCACCCCCTGGAATTTTCTCTCTGCCAAAAGAATAGCTAATTATTTTTGTTTCTTTTATCAACTTCATCATTCAAAAGGTCAAGAAAAAAAAGAGAGGTAAGTCACATTCTTTTTCTTTTTTCTTTATTGGAGGGCAGTTGGGGTTGATTAACTTGTCCAACATCACACAGATATTTTTTTTTCTGTTTTAAGTGTCTGAGGCTTCATCTGAACTCAGGTCCTCCTGACTTCAAGGACGGTGCTCTATTCACTGCGCCACCTCGCCACCCCGATAAGTCACATTCTTGGTCTGATTTTCACCAATTTGGAGGAATTGGATGTTGTTGTTAAAACGATGTTAACTTAGGGATGGGTGTATCAGCAATGCCACATTCACAATTCCTATGGAAATTACAGATATAATTATCCATCACAAAATACATCAGGCTTGCCATATGGGGGAACAAGCTAGAAAATTTATTAAAATACCAAAAGACTGAGTCCCAAAACCAGAAAGTGAAAGCCATCAGAGTAGTTATGAAATTGGCACAGGTGGATAAAGTAGAAAGTATCCACATTCTCAAGCCTTTAAAACAGAACAGGCTACCTAAGGCAAAGGTCCTCCTCTTCCCACTCACAGCAACCACCCAGCATCCAGGAAGCATGCTCCCAGCAGCACCAGCCCCTGGCAGTCCTCAGCAGGAATCCTTAGCAGAAATTCTGGCTGACTCTAAAAGGTCTTCGCGCTGCCGCCGCCGCTGCCTCTGCTGCTGCTGCCGCCATTGCTGCCACTGCTAGCCACCACAGGAACTCTAGCTTGGCTTCTGCTTCCTCTTGCTCTGACCCTTCCTGCTACATCAGCAAGTCCAATGGGGCATGGAAGATCTTTAAATCCCTTAACCCTTACAATGGGTTTTCTTCTACCATTGGTGAGAGAGAGAGGGAAGAATTTAATGCTATCTGATATTACTCAAAATTTAATAATAGTTAATTTCAAGTAGTACTTCAAAATAAAATTAGGTAAGATCCAATAACTATAGTTTAATAGTGAGATTATTCAAGGAGACATGAGAAATTACACAGATCATTAAAGATAAAGATTCTAACCAGGAGGGAAAAATAATTTACCAAGAGAACAGTGTGAATATACAGGTAATTTACCAACCAATTAAGATTTTAGTACATACATACTTACAAATATATACATACATATACACACATATGTATATGGATACACACATATCTTTATATGTACACATGTACTTGTGTTTGAAAGAGAATGTAGCAGAAGATAAATCTAAAATAATGCAAGATACCATGAAAATAATATTAGAGGAAAGAAAAGATAGAAATTATTTTTTTGGTTGTTGCTTTTATCCATATTAGAGAAAAACAGAGGGAAAAATAAACCACTGTCTCACTACTCAGGGTACATTGGATGATTAAATATTACAAATTAGAGATGATAAATCTACTCAATTTTTATTTTGAAAAAAATTTAAAATAAAATATGTCAATTAAAAATTATAATAAAATGATTAAGAAACAAGTACTAGATTCCTTCCTTTGAGGAACTCAAGTGTTCAGTGTGGGAAGAATTATAAATTTCACAGATAATAAATAAATATGCAAATGAATGACTGAATAAATAAAATTTAAAAATTAAGATATGATTGCTGAACCACTTGCTGTGATATTTGAGGAAGAGAAAGAGAAGGAGGAGAAGGAGAGGAAAGAAGAGAAGGAGAAGAAACAAGAGAACATAAACAAGAACAAGAAGAGGGAAAAGGAGACAGCAAAAGGGACAAAAGGAAGAGGAGGAATAGAAGGTGAAGGAGAAAGAAGGATCAGGAAAAGAAATAAAGAAGAGGAGAAGAAAGAAGGAAAAATAAAAGATTAATGAGGAGGAAGAATAAGGAACAAAATTAGAAGGAAAGAACAAAAAGGAGAAAAGAGAGTAGTCTTCACAATTATGAAACATAGTGTGAATAAATATCCCTTACTGAAAAATTTCTGTTGGTTTTGATGAACTATTTGATTAATATATAAAGTGTTATATGGTAGTCAAAAAAGCTAATATATTCATGGATAGCATTAAGAGAACTTTAATTTCCAGTAATAAGAAATTTTCTTTGTCTATTTGCATTTGACTATTAAGATACCTCAGGAAAATTATATATATGTATGATTGCATAGTACAAGATGGGACAACCAGGGGTAGTGGCAGAAATTAGAAAGATAAAACTTTAGGCTTGATGTCAAAGGAAAGAAAAACAAACAAAAAATTTCCTGAAAAACAGAACTATCAAAAATTAGAATGGGGGTACCTTATGAATTAACAAGTTGTCTACCTCTGATGAAAGTTTTCAGAGTCTAGATGACTATTTATTAGGGTTTTGTATGTGTTTGTGTGTGTGTGTGTGTGTGTGTGTGTGTGTGTGTAGTGAGGATCTTTTGGAGGTATATCATTTGGCTTAAACAACAGCAAGACAATCACTAAAAAATCACAAAGTCTATGATATGGTAATTCTATTTATAAACAATTACAAAATTACCGATATCCTGGTTACAGCAATTTAGAGAGAAATCCATATTGATTTGCCAATTCCATGTAATGCATTTGGTAGTCTCCATATGTAATAGCACAAATTTATCATTGACTTGAAAGCATTTCCTCAAGATGTGAGAGAGGAATTGTGAATGTGTAGCTGATAAACATCTGGAGCTACACATTTGATCAGTACTTTGATTTTTGTAAATTAAAAGTGATGGTGAATATTTCAATGTCTGAAATATTCTGGCAAATCTAAGAAAAAGTTGAATATCTATCATGGGTGAATCAAGCTCTAACTTTACTAATCACTTACATTTTAGCAGCAAATTAATAACTTTTCATGTAGCTTTTAATTAAATGTCATTTCTAATAATAATTTTAATGATTTAATTAAAAATAATGCATTTTAAATAACTATAAAGAATTATTCTTCATTTTGAAACCTTTTCTTGTTTGTTTTATAACTAAAGAGTATATGAATTCTGGGTAATCAACTGAATTTGGTTCTTCACGTTACTATAATTCAAAAAGCGAAGTACAGTAAATCAAATGTATCTAAAAGTCATATCTCTAAAATTCTCAAGTATTCAAAACACAATTATATGCCAATAAATAAAATAAAAATGACTTTAAACATGCAAAACTTCTACACAGCCCATATACTTTTTTTGGCAAAGATACTGAAGTGGTGTTCCATTCCCTTCTCTGGCTCATCTTACAGATGAGGAAACTAAGGCTAACAGTTTGAACCCAAGGTCACACATACAATAATTATCTGAGGACAAATCTCAAATAAAAAAAAGATGATTTTTCCTGACTCCAGGTTCTATATCCTATCAATTGTTCCACCCAGATGCCTTAAAAGAAAAATACATTTGAGTAAGTTATACTCACATTAGTGAGAACTGGAAGAGTGATAATAAGAGATAAGAGAAAAATAAATTAAATTTTTTATTTTTAGTTTTTAACCATCACTTCCAGAAGTTTTACATTTTCTCCCCCTCCCTCCCCAAGACGGCTTGCAATCTGATATGGGCTCTAAACATACATTCCTATTAAACACATTTTCATATTAATAAGGTTTCATAGAATGATTTTAACAAATGGGGAAAAAAAACATGAGAAAGAAAAAAAAATAACAAATGAAACAAAACAAAAAAAAATAGACTTCATTCTGCATTCCAGCTGCATAGTTCTTTCTCTGGATGTGACTGGAATTTTTCATATGTTCTTTTGAATTGTTTTAGGTTCTTACTTTGCTGAGAAGGGTTAGGTCTATGAAAATCAGAACTTGCACACTATGGCTGTTACTGTGCTCTCCTGGTTCCACTTCCCTCACTCAGCATCAGTTCATGTAAGTCTTCCCAGGTTTCTCTGAAGTCTGCCTGTTCATCATTTCTTATAGCAGAATAGTATTCCATTACATTCATATTACCCAATTGGTTATCTATTTCCTAATGGATGGGCATCTTCTCAATTTTATGTTCTTTGCCACCATAAAAGAGCTGCTTTAAATATTTTTGTACATGTGAGTCCTTTTCCTATTCTTATGATTTCTTTGAGATACTGTCCTAAAAGTGGTACTGCTAGGTGAAAGGGTATGCACATTTTTATATTCTTTTGGGGATAGTTCCAAATTGCTCTCCAGAATCAACTTATGACTCCATCAACAACGAATTAGTGTTTCAACATTTCCATATCCTCTCCAACATTTATCATGTATCTGTTTTGCCATGTTAGCCAATCTGATCAGTGAGATGTGGTAGCTAAGAGTTGTTTTGATTTGCAGCTCCCTAATCAATAGTGATTTAGACCATTTTTATATGACTTTAGATAGCTTTAATTTCTTACTCCAAAAACTGCCTGTTCATATCCTTTGATCATTTATCAATTGGGGAATGATTTGTATTCTTGCAAATTTTACTCAGTTCTCTATATATTTTAGAAATGAGGCCTTTATCAGAGTCACTGGTTGCAAAAATTCCTTCCCAGTTTAATGCTCCCCTCCTAATCTTGGTTGCATTGGCTTTGTTTGTATAAAACCTTTGCAATTTAATGTAATAAAAATTATCCATTTTGCATTTCATATTGTTCTCTATCTCATTTGGTCATAAATTTGAACATTCTCCATAAATGTTACAGACAAACTATTCCTTGCTCCCCTAATTTATTTATTTTATCAGCCTTTATAGCTAGATCATATACCCATTTTGATTTTATTCTGGTATATGGTGTCAGACTGGCCTATGCCCAGTTTCTGCCATACTATTTTCCAGTTTTCCCAGCAGTTTTTGTCAAACAGTGAGTTCTTATCCCAGAAGCTGGGTTATTGGGTTTATCAAACAGTAGATTGCTATAATTATTGACTACTATGTCTTGTGTATCTAACCCATTTCACTGATTTACCCTTCAATTTCTTAGCCAGTACCAAATGGTTTTGATTATTGCTTCTTTTTAATAAAATTAAAGATCTGGTATGGCTTGGCCACCTTCATTAGCATTTTTCATCATTTCCCTTGATATTCTGGATCTTTGTTCTTCCAGATGAATTTTGATATTATTTTTCTAGCTCTAAAAATGATTTTTTGGTAGATTGGTTGGTATGCACTGGATAAGTAAATTAATTTAGGTAGAATTGTAATTTTTATTATATTGGCTCAGCCTACCCATGATGAACTGATGTTTTTCCAATTATTTAGATGTGACTTTATTTAGGTAAAAATGTTTTGTAATTGTGTTCATATAATCCCTGGGTTTTTTTCTGGCAGTTAGACTCCCAAATATTTTATGATGTCTACAGTAATTTTAAGTGGAATTTCTCTATCTCTTGTGGTTGAGCTTTGCTAGTAATATATAGAAATGCAGATGATTTGTGTGGGGTTTATTTTATGTCCTACAACTTTGCTAACGTTGTTAATTATTTCAAGCAGTTTTTACTTGATTCTTTAGGATTCTCTAAGTGGGTCATCATATCATCTTCAAAGAGTGATACCTTAGTTTCTTCTTTGCCTATTCTACTTCCTTCTTTTTTTTTCTTCTCTTATGGCTAGAGTTAACATTTTTAGCACTATACTGAATAACAGTGGTGATAATGGACATCCTTGTTTCACCCCCAATTGAAAATGCATCTAATTCATCCCCACTACATATAGTGCTTGGTGATTGTTTTAAGTAAGTGCTTCTTATCATTTTAAAGAAGGCTCCATTATTCCTATACTTTCCAATGTTTTCAATATAAATGGGTATTGCATTTTGTCAAAAGCTTTTTCTGAATCTATTAAGATAATCTTGCGGTTTCTTCTAATTTTGTTGTTGATATGATCAAATATGCTGATACTTTTCCTAGCATTCATCCAGCCCTGCATTCCTGGTATAAATACTACTTGATTAAAGTGTATTATTCTCATGATAACTTGCTGTAATTTTTTTTTGCTAATATTTTATTTAAACATTTTTCATCAATATTCATTAGGGAAATTTATCTTTAATTGTCTTTCTCTGTTTTGACTCTTCCCAGTTTAGGTATCAGTCATATTTATATCATAAAAAGAATTTGGTGTAGGATTCTTTTTTTGCAAATTTTCCCAAATAGTCTATATAGAATTTGAATTAATTATTCTTTAAATGTTTGATAGAACTCACTTGTAAATCCATCTGGCCCTGGAAATTTTTTTCTTTTCTTTTTTTTTTTTTTTTTTTTTTTACCAAGGGAGGTCATTGATCAGTTCTTCAATTTATTTTTCTGTGATGGGTTATTTAAATATTTTACTTCCTCTTCTGTTATTCTGGACAATTTATATCTTTGTAAATATTCAACCATTTCCCTAAGATTGTCAAATTTTGGGGCGTACAATTGGGCAAAATAATTACTCTTTCCTCCCATTATCAGTATTTCTAATTTGGTATTTAATTGTGGATTTTCAATTTGTTTCTTTTCTAGCTTTTTCACTTGCATGACCAATTCATTGATATCCTCTCTCTCTCTCTATTTTATTCATGCAAGCATTCTGCATTCAGAAATTTAAAACTTCCCTTAAGAACTGCTTTCACTGCATGCCATCAATTTTGGTATGCTGTCTCATTATTATCATTCTCTTGAATGAAGTTATTGATTGTTTCTTTAATTTGTTGTTTGACCCACTCATTCTTTAGGATTACATTATTTAGTTTCCAATTAATTTTTAGTCTATATTTCCATGGCCCTTTACTACATAAAAAATTTATTGCATCATGATCTCAAAAAGAATGCATTTAATATTTCTGCCTTTCTTCATTGGATTGTGAGGGTTTTTTTTGCCCTAGTACATGGTAAATTTTTTGTGTATGCCATGTACTGCTGAGAACATTGTATATTCCTTTATATCCCCATTCACTTTTCTCCAGAGGTCTACCATATCTATCTTTTCTAAAATTCTATTTACCACCTTTACTTATTTCTTGTTTATTTTGAGGTTAGATTTATCAAGTTCAGAGAGTGTAGGTTGAGATCCCCCACTAATGTAGTTTTGCTATCTATTTCTTCTTCTAACTCCCTTAAATACTCTTATAGGAATTTGGATGCTATTCCACTTGGTGCATAAATGTTTAGTAATGATATTACTTCATTGTCTATGCTGCCTTTTAGGAGGATACAGTTTTCTTATTTATCTCTTATGATTAGATCTATTTTTGCTTTTGCTTTTTCTGAGATTAGAATTGCTACCCCTGCTTTTTTTACTTCAGCTGAAGCATAATATATTCTACTGCAGCCTTTTACCTTTACTCCTTGTTTATCTCCATTTTTCAAATATGTTTTTTGTAAACAACACATGTAGGATTACAATTACAATTACAAGGTTTTTAATCCATTCTGGTCTCTGTCTCCATTTTATAGGAGAGTTCATCCCATTCACATTAACAGTTATGATCACTATGTGTCTTTCTATATATCCTATTCCCCTCCACCCCATTTATGCTTTTATTTCTTCCCTTCCTCAAAAGAGTTTTGCTTTTGATCACCACCACCTCCCTCAATCTTCTCTCATTTCTTTTAGCCCCCCTCTTTTTTTCCCCTTTCCCCTCCTTCTGCCTGTAGGGCAAGTTAGATTCCTACACTTAACTGAGTATATTATTCCTTCCTTGAACCGAAACTGATGAGAGTAAAGTTCAAACAATGCTCATCTCCCTCCCCCTTTTCCCTCTACTATAAAATTTTTTGTGCCTCTTCGTGTGATACAATTTACCCTTTTCTGTCTCCTCCTTACCTCTTTTCCCATTACAATTCCTTTGCATCCCTTAGTTTTTTTTATCATCACATCAGTTAATTTATACCTACACCCTCTATTTATGTGTATTCCTTTTAATTGTCATAATAAATATACAAATATCAAGATTAACAAGTAGCATCCTCGCATATAGGGATGGAAACAGTTTGCTCTTGATGAATAACATTTTTTTTTCCCGTTTACCTTTTTATGTCTCTCTTGAGTCTTGTATTTGAAAATTAACTCTTCCATTGAGCTCTACTGTTTTCATCAGGAAGGTTTGGAAGTTTATTATTTCATCGAATTTCCATCTCTTTGCTTGAAAAACTATACTCAGATTTTCTGAATAGTTGATCCTTGGTTTTAGTCCAAGCTCCTTTGCATTATTATATATCATATTCCAATCCCTTTTATCTTTTAATGTAGAAGCTACAAAGTCCTGTGTGATCCTAATGTAGTTCTGTGATAGCTGAAATGTTTCTTTCTGGCTGCTTGCACTATTTTCTCCTTGATCTGATCATTCTGTAATTTGGCTACAATATTCCTGGGTGTTTTCAAGTTGGCATCCCTTTTAGGAGGTGAACTGTAGATTCTTTTGATAACAATTTTACCCTCTGGATCTAGGACCTTGGGGCAGTCTTCCTTGATTTCTTGGAAGATACTGTCCAGGCTCTGTTTTTATCAAGGCTTTCTAGTAAACCAACAATTCTTTTATTCTCTATTTTACATGTCAGTTATTTTTCCAAGGACATATTTCACATTTTCTGCTATTTTTTCATGCTTTGGATTTTGTTTCATTGATACTTTATGCCTCATAGAGCCCATTACTTTTCTACTTGTCTGATTCTGATTTTTAATGGATCATTTTCTTCCATTAACTGTTGTTTTTTTGTTTTTCCATTTGGCCAGTTTTTTTTTTCTTTTAAGGATTTTTTTTTTCTCTAGTTTATGTTTTGTACATCTACATTCATTGGGTTAATATTACTTTTTAAGAAGTTGTTCTCTTTAGTGATTTTTTTTTCATTTTTCCAATTGTATTTTTAAAGTAATTGTTCAATTTTTCTTCTGCCTGTCTAATTTGGCTTTAAAACCCTTCTTGAGCTCTTACAAGAATGCTTTTTGGGCTTGAGACCAGTTCATATTCCCTTCTGAGATTTCAGATATGGGTATAGTGTCAATGCTGTCCTCTTCTGAATGTGTATTCTGATCTTCACTGTCTCCATAGTAGAATTCTATGGTCTTTACTTTTCCAATTTGCTTTCTGCCCATTGCTATTTCCTATTTCCTGGCTTTTAAAATGAATCTCTGCTTCTCATCACAAGGGGCTCTCACCTACATTTCTTGTCCTGGGAGCTAGAGGTCTGGTTACTGGTTTTGTGTACTGTGGCCTGTGGTTCTGTCCATTAGAAGCTATATAATGCTATAGATCATCTGGTGTTGAACTGGAACTGGCTGTTGTGTGCCAAGACTCAGGCCAAGGCCAGGCCTTTCTGTATTTCCCTGGCATTACTTTGAAGCTTACAGAGTGAGATGTTGGGGAAAGGTGGTCTGGCTGTTTCATGTCTCCACCTCCCCAATCCTGGGCTAGAGCTCACACAAGCTAAGCTGCTGGAGGATGCTGGTACTCACTGGTGTCGCCTGATTCCCCTAACTGTGCAAAGGCATATCTGGTGTCTTGGTGTTGGCATTTGTTGGCTTCACCTCCTTGGGGTACAGGATCTCTAGTTTGTCAGTTGAGGTGGGGCTTGCTGGGATACCTGTCATCCTGCACTGGTTCCCTTCAGCCACAGCAAGAGGAACCCTTCCCTTCAATCCCCCTAGACTACCATATCCCTTCTGCTGGTTCTTCTATTCCAGGATTTGTCCTGGGGTAATATTCTTTGGATTTTTCAAAGTCAACAAGGGGGTGATGAGTCCAGTTATGGTTTCTCCACCATCTTGCCTCCCAGAAGTTCGAGTAGGTGACTTTTAAACATTTAGTCTGTGGTCTGATAGCCCCAGGAGTAGCTACTGCCACTGCCAAAGGCCCTATGCTTGTCCCTCACTTGTCAGACCCTTGTTCTGCACCGAGAGGCATGGAAATCACAACTACCATGGGGGATTCAGCTTGCCAGGGCCTGCTCCCACTCCATAATGTTTGAATCTGTGTTGGTCCAGCTGGAGTGCACTCTGTGCACCTGCAGCCAGTGCAACAAATCCTTCCCATTGACTTTCCATGTTGTCCTGGGATAGAAATCTGCAACACTCTGTCTCCTATTGGATTCTGCCATTCAAATTTTTTTTCAGATTCACTTTTTAGGGGTTATCTGCAGTAATTTATGGGAGAGTTCAGCTGAGTCCTTTCTTTCATTTCACCATTTTGGCTCCCTCCCTCCCAATTTTTTTATAATAAATAGATTAAAAATCTGTAAAATCACAATATTTTGAGGTCAGATATTCTAGGGCTAAATAACCTGAATAAATTTCTTAGGTCCTCAGACCAATACTATATTATAAAACAATATAATAAAGTTCAAAATGATGATCCTATACATGCTACCAAGAAAATATGATATTCAATGAGTTCTACTGAAGTCAAGAGGTCTGATTATCAAAAGTTTCCTCAAAAGGTCAAAATAAAGGATGATAGAATATCTAAGCAGACATTGTTAGAAGGGAAGTAGAAGGACATGAAAATTAAAGTATTGTTGCTAAAAACAGCATGGTCAAAATTTTTGAAAAATAATTTAAAATTGTGAGAGAAAAGTTACCAAAATTAAAGTACAATGATTCCATTATTGTTTTATATATGTTGAAAAATCAAAGGCTAAAAGATCCCATATGTTGCAAAATATGAATAGCTACATTTTTATGGCAACAACAAAACAAATTAAGATAAAAAAACAACTAGAAATAAAGAGCATGGCCATCTATTAATTAATGACTGAAACAATTACAAGCCTTCCAAAAAAGATTAATACAAAGAATTCAGAGAAATGTAGGAAGAATTGTATAACCTATTGCAAAACAAAAATAAATGCATGAAAACATTATATACAAAGACTAAAATAATTATTTTAATGTAAAAACATCAAAATACAGATGAACGAAAGTTATGCAAAATGATCAGTGTTTTCCTGGAGAGCAAATGAAAACTGACATTTCATTATTCAAAGGGAAATTGTTATGAGGTGATTGAAAGGAATATGCATTCTGAATGTAGCCCATTCTGGAAGGACTAGTTTTTGTGTTAATTGATTTAGCTCATTGTAATGGCAAGCAAAGTTGTAATTTGCTGCTTGTTTCAGCTATTCAAGTGACTTTGAGCCTCATCTTTGATTATATCATGTATTTGTTGAAACTGTATACATTGTGTTGTCTTTAAGAGGCCTAAGGGAGTTTGGAGTTAGTTTGGAGACCTTCCCTACCCTTAATAGGCCTAATGTCATCACATGGAGCCCATGGTGGGAGGATATTGCCAAAAGAGTGGAACAGGAAGGAAGGAACTTTCAGAAGGAGCAGAACAGAGAAAAGCTCAAGTAAAAACTGGGACCAAGCAAAATTGAGAGGGAGAATCCTTGTGATTTCAGCACTGTGTAGCACTCTTGTCTGTTGGTCTGTCAGACACAAGTACCCTATCTGTTGTTTTTTGACAGAAGTCCTAAAAGAGGAATTTATAGCTCAAGACTTTATTGTTGATTTGTATTTGATTTCTCAGAAGCCTTTGTCTGTTGATTTGTGTTACTTTCTCAGAAAGAAAGTGAATTAAGATGATAGTGCTGGCAATGTGTGTAAATATTGTTCTAGCTCTGTTAAGCTTTGTCTTCCTACAAACAGAAACTTCAAAGAGTTGAAGTGGAGCCTGTAAGGTGAGATATAGAACCAGAGCAGAGAGCTGTCTTTGTGTGAATCCAGGCAAAAGTCAGGTGAATACAGGCAAGAACTGCGAGTGATCAGCCCATGGAAGAGGAGCTATTGGGTTTGGAAGCCAGCATCAAGTCAAGATGAAAAAGAACTTTACTTGGGTATTTTGTATCAACTGAAGAGATGGTGACTTACTATGACTTAGGGGTGGGTGGTGTTTGTACTTTCTGCTACTCCTTAAGAATGACTGACTTTAACATGAGTACCCCCTTGAGGATAATTTAGTTAAGGATGCTTGGAGGCCAACTTAGACTCAAGATGAAAAAAGACTTTACCTGGGTACTGTATGTTGACTGATGAGATTGTGATTAACTGAATGTTTCCATTTTATAACTCTCTTGAAACTAATAGTAAGAACAACATTAAACCGAGTCATCTCATTGGTGGCCTCTATCTATCAAAGAACTTATAAATGAGATACCTTTTTGGAGGGTAATCTTTAAGGCTATACTTAGTCCTTACTGGGGGAAAAAATGATACATACACACATACATATATACACATATATGCATATATACATATATTTAGACACTCTATATATGTGCACTCACATACACACTCTATATTCTGCACACACACAATTGCCTAAAACATATAAGGAATAGTGTGTATATATGATTATATTTACATATGCATGGATAAAAATGTGTGTGTATATATATATACACACACATATATGTGTATGTATATTTACATGCTATTCCTTTTTTATTTTTAATTTTATTTTTAGTTTTCAACATTTATTTCCACAAGATTTTGAGTTGCAATTTTCTCTCCCCATCTTTCCCCTACCCCTACCCCAAAATAGCAAGCCTACTGAATACCTTCCCCCAATCTGCTCTCATATCCTCTCCCTTTACCTCACTAACTGTCTAGTAGGGCAAGATCAGTTTCTATACTCCAGTACCTATATATCTTATTTCCCAGTTTTACATGCTATACTTTATATGTTTTGGGCAATTTGTGACTTTGAAGTGGTATGGAATTCTCCTGTGTGTATTTAGGTTGATCCATCTACTCTTCTCACTTCACTTTTACTAAGTTCATTTGTGGTTTTTTTGTTGTCATATTACATACCATGTACTTATATATTAAATTATAAATGTAGTCCTTTAGTGATATTATTTCATTGTAGAAACGCTGAAGGTTTATGTCCTTTTTCCTATTTTGATCTCTTAGGTTCTTTAATAAATGCTCTTTGGATAAAAATATGAATTATTATCAGCTCATGTCCAAATTTCTGCAATCCTATCCCTTCTCTGTTTTTTAAGATGACAGTATTGCTAATAATCTTTCAGCATCATTTTGCAAAATGTTTCTATCGTAAAATCATGATGTCTGTGGTCAACATGGTTTTACTTGGCAAGGAAATGAATTAGTTGCTAGTTGAGGTAATTTCTGAACTCCTTTGGCTTCTTTGTTGTGACAACTGATTTTACCAGTAAGCTTCGACAGCAATTGTTCCCATATATGTCATAAATCTGTCAATTTTTTATTTCCCATTTCTCAATGTCATTTCTTTTTGAATAGGACAGATTAGAGTTCATAAATTTGCATGGAGTCATCTTCTTTTAATCTTTATCTTTACTTTAACTTTTATGTCATTTTTGCTTGTATTGTATTGATGGTCTGCAGACAGACAACTAATTCAGAAATGATTTTCATGTTAATAAACAGTAATTCTCTGTCTATTTAGTCATATTCATTTCAATAACTTCATACATTGGAAAAACATTGGCTCATACCTAAATAAATGAGACAGTGATTGTAGTGATGATAGGAAGCATGTCTAAGAGTGAGGAAGACATTGATTCAAGTCCAAATTCTGACCCATATGGACTGCTTGACTCTGGGCAAATCACATAGTCTATAATTGCTCCTAGGAAGTAATCTACAAATATAAATTACAGGAAAAAATTCTCAAATGCATTTGTAAAGGGATTTTCTTCACTGAAAATTCATCTTCATAAATGAAATAGCACATCTTGCCCAGAATTTAAAACAACAACAAAAAACAAAACACCTACAGAGAAGTTTAATGGGAAATGTTTCTATTGTAAAACGGTGAATTGTCTCTTTGTAGCATTTTCCCAAGACTGCTCTCTACTAAACACACTAAATTATTCTAGAAAACATTCAGTAGTGATGTTGCAGGACATCATTTTGTTATTGTTGTTTTGTCCTTCATTCTTAAAGAGGACCACGACAGTAGGGAGGGGATGTAATGACTTGCAAGAAAATTGGATTTAAGTGGGGGAGAACTGTGCAAAGTCACGAGCCTCACTGACTCCTCCACAGTCATCTGGGTCCAGTGACAAGGTAAAGATCTGGATGCCTGGATGAGGCCCAGGTTGTGGTAGGAGGTCTTAGCCTTTTAAAGCTAAGGTCTTTCTTTATGTTTTTCTGAGACAACAACCATTCAGTGATTATGGTTAGGTAAAAATGAGGCAAAGAATGGCCTCTTTTACTTGGCCAAAAAAATAAAATAAAATCACTCTGAGACAGGAAGTCCCTCAGGGATTGTGATAGTAATGGAATGTGGAGATTCCCCTGTATTGGCTTGGTTTTCAAATTGATTGTATTTAAACCCAGAGTTTGTTAATCCCACCTGTGGGATGGGCTTGTTGATGTGAAAAGAAAGTCCTGAAGTGGGAGGAGCTGGTGATGTAGATTTGGAGAGACAAGAGAGAGGCGGAAGATCTTTTTGGAAGCAGCACCTCGTGGAGAGAGAGAGACTAAGAGAATTGCTGGTGGCCGCTTTGAATTGCTCTGGACTTTTGAGACCTCCCCCCTGAGCTGCCAAGGACTGAGGAGACATGGCTGTTTTGCTGGTACTTTGTCTGTCTGTTTTGATGTTATTTTGCCAGATTTGTCCACTGGTGAAAGACTGTCCTTTTGTTGAAGAAGTCCTGGAACCTGGCTGTTCGCTAAGAAGCCCTGCGACTGTCCTGCAGACAGAGAGTGAATACTGTCCACTGGTGAGGGACAGTACTGTTGTTGCAGGGGTCTGGAGACTGTCCTGCAGACAGAGTGAATACTGTCCACTGGTGAGGGACAGTGCTGTTGTTGCAGGGGTCTGGGAGCCTTTCTGTTGGTTCAGAAGCCCTGAAGAAGGATTTTCTTGTTGTATGTTTACAGAAATCCTGGGAGAGGGCTTTGCTAATGTGTTCAGGGGTTCTAGGACTGTTCTACAGACAGAGGATAAATTCATGAAGGGACTGGCAATGTATCTTGTGGCTTTGCTAAGCCTTGTCTCCCCAGGAACTAAGATTGCTGAGAACTTGCCTCGTGTCAAGATGAAGAAAAGACCTCCATTTGGGTATTAAGTGCTGTGTTTAAACTTGATGTAACTCTGGGGTAGATTCAATTGTGATCCAGGGGTGGGGAACTTTTGACCTTATGTTTGGAAACTAATCTCCATTTGAGAAGAGGGGCTTTGTGGTGGACTTAATTAAGGTATAGCCTAGGGGTGGAGAAGTATTTAGAACAGAGACTTTGTAATTGATTGAATGATTGGAAGATCCTGGGGTGGGGTAGTACTTGGAGATTATTTAATCACACTTAGTAAATGCTGTATTTGGAATGATGTCATGTTTTGATCTTCTCTGTTCTTGGTTTGTCACTAAATAAAATAGAGAGCACCTATGCTGGTATTTTGAACCTGGGAAGTTGCCTTTGCTTGGTATTACAATACAGGGATTCTGGCCGGAAACAGAAACAATTGCTATTTACACTCACTCTGAACTATGAGGGACCAAATGATGACCAAGTGAATCTTGGGCTAGGACATATTATTAGCTAATCTCGAGCCTTTCCACCTTTGGTTTTATTTCAACTTACCACTTACTTCCCATGGCTCTGTAACTCTTAAAGCTTTCTTTCTGAAAAAAAAATTAAATTTATACAACACAAATAACAGTGAGTTTTTTTTCTGCTAAGAGAAAAATACTATTAAATAACATAAAAATGTCTAAAGCTACATAAGTTCCTTTTGGAGGGTGTGCTTCTTTTTATATGGGGTTTTATATAAAAAACAAAATAACTGTAAGTCTTCAAAATTCAAATGAGTTCTCCACATGAACCTTTTAAAACATTTTAAACTTTACCTTATATAAGATTTTCTGCTACCCTATGCTGACTACCATTATTGATCAGACACATTGTCTAAGACATTTTATAACCTTAAGACAAATATGAAGAGGATAAAACATAAATCCTGACTTATTTGTCAACATAAGTTCTGTGGCTATAAGGTTTTCTTTATATATCTCTCCCTTTAGATTATATTTTGGCTTCCTTTCATGAGAAAACAGTGTTCGCTTATGCATTTTAAATGTTTTATCACTAATATAAGGGGAATATCCTATAATTAGAAAATATTGGAACCTACTATTTTCTCTGTGAATAATGTATTGTGTTAGAATTCAAGGAGGGTAGGATTGATTACTCTCATTTCGAAAGTTATTTCACAAGTTATATTGTTAATGTATTTTTGCTTAATGGGAAGATCTTCCTATACATTAATAGACCCACGTGACCTACTTGAGTCACATGGAAACCTGAGTCATAGGAGTCTTTGATGGGAGGAACTTGCTGAAATGGTGGAGCAGGAAGGGTGGAGGAGAGGTGAGAGGAAGTTGGTGAGAGCAGTTAAAGCTGAGAGAGGGGAAGCAGGCAGCAAGGTATGAGTGTTCATTTGTGGGAAGGCCTAGGACCCCTTGATTTTGGGGATAAAATGATATATGCTGTGTAGTGTGATGTTCTTACTCTGACCTAAGGGTGAATTGTGTTATGCTAGGGAAGACCCTAGGCTGGTATCCCCTGATTTGGGGGATACAATGATACTTGCTGTGTAGTGTGACATACTTACTGTGACTCTAGGGTTGGATGATGTGGTATTTTCTGCTACTCCTTAAGGATGTATTGTGCTAGGGAAAACCCTAGACTGGGAGTCCCCGATTGTGTAAACAAGTATTTTGGGGAATGCCACTGAATGCAGTGATATATGCTATGTGCCATATGATATTGTGAGTGTTATGATAGATTGATAGATAGATAGATAGACAGACAGACAGAGATAGAGATAGATAGAGATGTTTTGCTTAAGGATGTTGCTATGAATGTTATGCTTTACTTTATTGAACAATATTTAATTCTGAATAGAGAGTTCATTATACTATGTGATTAGACTCTTAAAATTATTCACAGCAGCAGTCCTCAGGAGAGCTGCTCATGATTGGTGTTATGGTATGACAAAAAGAGGCAGTAAGACTGACCTCCCTCATTGCATTATGCTGCTCAACAAAACTTGATGTTACATTAGATTTTGTGGCTGCTATGTCATACTGTTTACTCATTGTAGTTCACTAAGCCCCCAGACTTCAAGTGAAATGTTTTTCTAGTCCTCAGCATCTTTAACCTTTGATCCTTATTTTTGAACCCAAGTATAAAATATCCTAATTAGTCTGGTATGTGTTAATAAAGCAAACTCAAAAATTTTCCTTTTTTGATGAGCTGGTGATTAGTGTCTTGAATTTAGTCATCTCCTTTCAGGTGACAGATATAAAGTAGATCAACAGATACATACTCAATACTATTCAAATTTCATAGAAATTGTAAAATCTTATATTCTACTGTTATGGACTTTTGAGAAGTTCTACAACGAAAGAGTCACTGGAGTTGGACTTTACTAGAGGCATAAAAGAAAATAGTAATTCATTTATATTCAGGTAATCTTCAAGAGTATAAATTTCAGAGCACCTGCTTATCTACAACTTTCCTATGCAAATAAAACACATCTGATCAAGGTCAAATATATGAAATGTTGTAACATATAGAGATACATATATATGTGGATATGTGTTTATATAGGTATATATGTATATGAGTATTATCTTACATATATATGCATATGGACAAATACTTGTGTGTATGCCCATTTGGCATATACACTATATGCATGTTTATACATACATATATATTTAGTGCATTCCATATTATATATAATATTTTATAATCAGTCAACAACAACAACAAAATAGGTTTTTCTTCCAGGGTAAGGGTTGTGAATAAAAACTCAAAAATTAAATAGTCATTACCATCAAGGTACTGTTATACCATTAACAGAAACATCGTGTCCACACACAGCTATATCTACTAAAAATGCAAAGTGAATTATTGAGATGGAGGGCATCAAAAAGTATTCCTGTAAAATGCAGTATTTGAGCTCAGTATTTTATAAAGTAAAGAATGTAAGTTCTAGTCATGATAAAGAGAGCAAACTGCAAAAAATAGAAGAGAGAATATGTGTGAGGATTAACAATAAGACAGTTTTCATAGACAAGAGTACTTGAAGGGGATAAATACATATTAAGGTCATTATGTATTTTGAAGTCAGGTTGTAAAGGGCTTTAAAAGCAAAATAGAGCAGCTTATATTTGAATTTCCAGGTATTAGGGAGGAATTTATGACTTCACAGGGGATGGATATCATCAAACCAGCACTTTAGGAAAATCACTTTGTCACTTGTGAGTCAAAAGGATTGGAGAGGAAATAAATAAATTTAGGAAGGTGAACAGATAGAAGTCTGTTGTTATAATTGAAAGGAGAGATGATAATAGCCTAAACTACAAAGGTAACCATGTGAGTAAAGAGAAGTGGGAGGAGATAAGAAATATCTTGGAAGCACAATGACAAGATTTGCATGTGATTGTATATGCAGAGTAAAAGGGAATGAAGTCAAAGGTATTGCTGATATTTCTTTTTAGAAAAATTTTAAATTGAATTTTATGTTTATTTTAGTATACATCATTCATTTCCTCAAGATTTTGAGTTACAATTTTTCTCTCTGTCTTTCCTTTACCCACCACCCCAAAACAGCGTTCCCACTGCTCCACCAATCTGTTCTCTCTTATATCCTCCCACATACCCCCTCGGACTTTCCAGTACGGCAAGATGAATCTATGAATCTCTATACTGCAGTGCCTGTATGTCTTATTTCCCATTTGCATGCAATATATATATATATATATATATATATATATACACTTGATTTTAAAACTTTGAATTCCAAAAACTTTCCATTCCTCCTTTGTCACCCAACCTTACTGGGAAGATAAGCAATTCAATATAGGTGGAACATGTGTAGCTAAAAAAAACATTTCCACTGTGCATATATTGGGAAAGACTGTATTTCCCTCCATTCTATTCCGACCCCTAATTGTTCTATTCGCTACTTTGAACCTGTCCCTTTTCAAAAGTGTGTGCTTTCAACTTCCCTCCCCCTCATGTAACCTCCCTTCCATCATATCCCCACTTATCCTCTTCCCCCCTACTCTCCTGTAGGGTGAGATACCCTATTTAGTGTGTGTGTCATTCCCTACTTAAGTCAAATTCAATGAGAGTAAGGTTTGCCTTTTGCCTTTCTATTCTTCCCCTGCATTGTAACAGTTTTCCCTTAAGTCTTATAAATGAGATACTTTACCCCATTCTGTCTCTCCCCATCCCCTCTCATTATATTCACCTCTGACATCACACTTTCCCTTTTTAAGTATCATCTCTTCCTATTCAATTGGTCCTGTGCCCTCTGTCTATGTATAGCTGTACACATACATACACACAATCACATATGTATTCATATATCCATATACCTTTCTATATAGACACACACACACACATATATATTTCTGTTCCCTTCAACTATTCTCATAGTGAGAAAAGTTTCATAAGTTACAATTATTGTTTTTTTCATGTAGGAATATAAATAGTTTGACTTTGATATGTTCCTTAAGCTTTCTTTTCCCTGTTTACCTTCTCATGCTTCTCTTGCTTCTTGTATCTGAATGTCAAATTTTCAATTCAACTATGATTTTTTCATCAAGAATGCTTGAAAACCATCTATTTCATTGAGTGATGATATTTTCCTTGAAACATGATACTCAGTTTTCCTGGGAAGATGATTCCTGGTTTTAATCCCAGCTCCTTTGACCTCTGGAATATCATATTCTAAGCCCATCAATCCCTCAATGTAGAAGCGGCCAGATTCTGTGTTATCCTGATTGTGTTTCCACAATATTCAAATTATTTTTTCATGGCTGCTTGTAATATTGTTTCCTTGATCTGGGAACTCCGGAACCTAGCTAGAGGTGATGGGTGAATTATTTCAACCTCTATTTTGCCATCAACTTCTAAAATATCAGGGCAATTTTTCTTGAGAATTTCTTGAAGGATGATTTCTAGGTTCTTTGTTTGATCATGGCTTTCAGGTAGTCCAATAATATTTAAATTATATCTAGTGGATCTATTTTCCAGGTCAGTGGTTTTTCCAATGAAATATTTCACATTGCATTCTATTTTGTCATTTGTTTGGATCTGTTTTATTGTATCTTGATTTCTCCTAATGCCATTAGTTTCCATTTGCTCCAATCTAATTCTGAAGGAATTATTCTCTTCAGTGAGCTTTTGAGATTCTTTTTCCATTTGGCAAATTTGGCTTTTTAAATCATTCTTCTCCTCTTTGGCTTTTTGAGCCTCTTTTGCTATTTGAGTTTATCTATTTTTAAGGTGTTGTTTTCTTCCATCAAGCTGTTGACTCTCTTTTCATGATTTTCTTACATTGTTCTCATTTCTCTTTCCAATTTTTCATCCATTTTTCTTATTTGGTTTTCAAAATCCTTCTTAAATACCTTATGGCCTGGAAGCAGTTCATATTTTTCTTGGAAGCTTTTGGTACAGGAGTTCAGACTTTGCTTTATTAATCTTGTTCCATGCTTTAATCTTTTTTGTCCTAAAAAATGGAATCTAAACTTGGATTGCTGTACTTTCTTTGCTTCCTTTGCTTGCTCATGTTGCCACTTAATTACTTGACTTTTGAGCTTTTTGCCACACTAGAACTCTGCTACCAGGGAGGGGAGCTTTGTCTCAATCACTGGGGTTTTTCAGCTGCCAGAGCTATAAGTTGGGTTCCCCCTATGAAGCCTACACTGGCTATGACACACTGGTCACACACCCCAGGACCTCCACCCTAGACAGCAATTCAGATCCAAGTAGGTTAAAGCAAGAGTGATTACCCCTTGGAATGTTTGCTTGATCCCCCTACAATCTTCATACCAGGAGCTCTGAAGCAGCCACATGGAGGCGGCTGCTGTGCCTCAGCCACTTCTCCCTCTGGGAAGAGAGCCCAGACAGCACTTCTGAAACCCCTGTTCCCACAAAGTCCACACTGAACTCTCACTTTGTCTTTGGCATTTATAGGTTGACAAATCTGGAAACTGCCACAGCTGCTGGTGGTCCACTCTCCTGAAGCCTCTCTAACAATGGCTTGTCAGGCTGCCCTGAGGCTAAAACCACAAGCACACTTGCTTATGGGCTCAGCTCCAGCATGCTGCAATGGTCCCTTCCTGCCAGACTGCTGGACTGTCTTCAGAGGGAGGTTTGTTTCTCTCTGTCACTTTGTGGATTCTGTAGCCCTAAAGGGTTTTAGAGTCATTTTTATAGGTATTTGAGGTGGTTATGAAGGGGGCATGCAGAGTTTTCCTGCTTCTATGATGCCATCTTGGCTCCACCCACCTATTGCTGAGATTTCTATAATTGGATAGTAGGAGCAATATATTAATAATAACAGCCTAAGTGGCCAAAGGATAACAGAAAGGACAAGAGAGGGGAACTTGACTGGTTTTCTCTACAGCTACAATTGTATTATTTAAATTTGTTTATGTTTAGCTTTCAACATTCATTTCTACAAGATTTTGAATTACAAATTTTGTACCCATCTGTCTCCTACCCCTCACTCCAAAATAATGATTCTACTAAATACCTGATTCCCCAAACTGCTCTCTCTTATATCCTACCCCATGCCCCCTCTGACTTTCTAATAGGGCAGGATGGATTTCCATACACCAGTACCTGTATATCCTACTTTCCAGTTGCATGTTAATATATATATATATATGTATATATGTAGTGTATGTATATGTATGTATGTGTATATATATATATATATTTTTTTTTTACCTTTGATTTTAAAATTTGATTTCCAGATTCTTTCCCTTCTTCCCTCATCACCCACCCCTACAGGGAGGCAAAGTGATTCAATATAGGTTATACATGTGTAGTTATGCAAACATTTCAATAGTAGATATATTATGAAAGAATGACTATATTTCCCAACATCCTATCCTGCCCCTCACTTATTTGATTTTCTACTTTGAACCTGTCCCTTTTAAAAATTGTGTACTTCTAATTACCTTCCGCCCAAATCTGCCTACCCTTCTATCAGCCCCCCTCTTATCTCCTTCCCCCTACCTTACTGTCATGTGAGATTCATAATTTAGTGGGTATGTCATTCCCTCAATAAGCCAAATTAAAAGAGAGTAAGGTTGACCCATTCCCTTTCACCTCTCTGTTTTTTCCCTCCATCGTAAAATTTTTCTCTTGCCTCTTTTATATGAGATAATTTACCCTATTCTATCTCTCCCTATCTCCTCTCATATCCCTCTCTCACCTCTTAATTTTATTTTTTTAGATATCATCCCTTCCTATTTAACTGATCCTATGCCCTCTGTCTATGTATACATGTACACATATATACACACACTCATATATGTATTTATAGGCACATATACCCTTTATGTAAACATATGTGTATGTATGCATATGCATATATATATATATATATATATATATATATATACACGTGTACACACACACATAGATAAATACAAACATATATATTCCCTTCATCTATCCTCATACTGAGAAAAGTCTCATGAGTTATCATTTTACTGTGTAGGAATGTAAATAGTTTAATTTTAATAAGTTCCTTATGATTTCTTTTCCTTGTTTACCTTCTCATGCTTCTGTTTCTTCTTGTATTTGAAAGTCAAATTTTCTATTCAACTGTTTTTTTCATCAAGAATGCTTTACAGTCCTCCACTTCATTTATTGACCATATTTTCCCCTGAAACATGATACTCAGTTTTGCTGGGTAGGTGATGATTGGTTTTAATCTTAGCTCCTTTGACCTCCAGAATATCATATTCCAAGCCCTTTGGTAGAAGCTGCTAGATCTTGGTGTTATCCTGTTTGTGTTTTCACAATACTTAAATTGCTTCTTTCTGGCTGTTTGTAATATTTTCTCCTTGACCTGGAACTCTGTAATTTTGCTATAATATTCCAAGGAGGTTTCTTTTGGGTATCTTTTCAAGAGGTTATTGGTAATTTTTTTCAATATCTATTTTGCCCTCTTGTTCTAGAATATCAAGACAATTTTCCTTGCGAATTTCTTGAATGATGATTTCTAGGTTATTTTTTGATCATGAATTTCAGGTAGCCCAACAATTTTAAAATTATCTGTTCTGTATCTATTTTCAAGGTGCGTTGTTTTTCCAATGGGATATTTCACACAGCCTTCTATTTTTTCATTTGTTTGAATCTGTTTTATAGTATCCTGATTTCTCCTATAGTCATTAGGTTCCATTTTCTCCAATATAATTTTGAAGGAATTATTCTCTTCAGCAAGTTTTTGAAATTCATTTTCCATCTGGCAAATTCAGGTTTTTAAGGCATTCTTCTTCTCATTGGCTTTTTGGGCCTCTTTTGTCATTTGAGTTAGTCTATTTTTTAAGTTGTTATTTTCTTTATTTGGGTTATTGACTCTCTTTTCATGATTTTCTTGCATCATTCCCATTTCTCTTCCAAGTTTTTCCTCCACTTCTCTTTCTTGTTTTTCAAAATCCTTTTTGAGCTCCTCAATGTCCTGTAAGCAGTTCATATTTTTCTCAGAAGCTTTTGATGCTGGAGTTTCGACTTCATTGTCTTCCTCCAGTTCCATGCTTTGATCCTTTTTGTCTCCAAAAAAAAAGAGTCTATGAACTGTTTGTGCTTCCTCTACTTGTTCATATTGCCACTCAATTACTTGATTTTTGAGCTCTTTGCCATGGTAAAACTCTGCTTCCAGAGAGGAGAGCTTTGTTCCAAATGGCTGGGGTTTTTGCAAATGTTGTCTTAGGTCTGAGGCCCACCCCCAAGACTACAATCCTGATCCAAGCAGGTCAAAGAAAGTGTGATTACCCTCTGAATGGCTGCTTGGTCCCCCTACAATCTGTAGGCCAGGGACTCCTGAGGCAGCCATGTGGGAGCTGCTGCAGCTGCCGTGCCTGTTCCAACTCTCACCATGGGGATAGGGACAGATTGTGCCCTTCCTTTCCAACACAATTCCCAAATGACCTTTTGGCGTTTATGGTTTGAAAAGTCTGGAAACTGCCATAGCTGCTGTTTATTTACTCTCCTGAAGTCTGCTATGGCCGTCACTGCCTGTGGGGCCAAAACCACATGTCTCATGCAGGACTGCTCTCAGTTCCCAATTTTCTGCAAGGAACCCTTCCTGTTGCCCTACCAGGCTGCTTTCAGCAGGAGATTTGTTTCTCTCTGTCACTTTGTGGGTTCTGTAGCTATAAAATTTGTTTAGAGTGATATTTTGTAGGTATTTGAGGTGGTTGTATGGGAGGTCATGGATTTTCCTGTTTCTACTATGGCATCTTGCTTTTTCCCCTTGGAGTTAGAGTTATAATTGTTATGGAAGTTATTGTTGCCCTGTATTCTGTGAAGAGGTGGCCCAGTGGAACTTGTGTTAACTATCCCCTCTAAACTTATTGAGCCAAAATACAGATTTTAGCATTTGGAAGGGTATTTAAGTAATGGACTATGCATTTTATCTTCTTAGCCTGCCTTTAGACTGGGATCATTAAGTATTCCTTCACAGTAGAAGACCAAAAGATGTCATATGATGCCACCAATACTTTGATTAAAAAACAGTTGTTTACATGAGAGGTCCATTGAATCAGAAAATGGAACCCTGTTTTCTGAAGATATGAGGAAAGTAAAGCTAGAAAAGTAGTGATTGCTTAACAAGTGAGTTGTGTAGTGATTAAATATCCCACTAAAGAAGAATAAGAAGTTTAAGAAGGGTAAGTTATAGGAGGAATAAAAGTGATAAGAAGTTATAGTATGTCTAAATGCGTGCATGATCAAGGTATAAAGGCTGATACTGTAAGCAATCTGGGAAACCAAGCAATACTCTACCTGTCAGATTTATGGAGAGGGGGAGACATTATGACCAAACAAGTATTAGAGAGCATTGTGAAATACAAAATGGATAATATTGATTACATTAAATTGAAAAGCTTCTGTACAAACCAATGTAACCAAGATTAAGAGGGAAGTCAAAAATTGGGAAAGAATTTTTACAAACAACATCTTTGATAAAGGCCTCATTTCTAAAATATACAGAGAATTGAGCCAAATCTATAAGAATACAAGTCATTCACCAATTGATAAATGGTCAAAGGATATGAAGAGACAGTTTTCAGAAGAAGAATTTAAAGATATCTATAAGCAAATGAAAAAAATGCTCTAAATCAGTATCGATTAGAGAAATGCAAATCAAAACAACTCTGAAGTTAAATCAAAACAACATCTCACTGATCAGATTGGCTAATATAACAAAACAGGAAAATGATAAATGCTTGAGAGGACATGGAAAAATTGGAACACTAATGCTTTGTTGGTGGAATTGTGAACTGATTTAACTATTCTGGAGAGCAATCTGGTACTATGCCCAAAGGGTATAAATAAGTGCATACCCTTTGACCCAGCGATAGCACTTCTAGGGTTGTATCCCAAAGAGATCATAGAAGTGGGAGGAAGACCCGTATGCACAAAAATTTTTACAGTACCTCTTTTTGTGGTGGTAAAGAATTGGAAATCAAGGGGATGCCCATCAGTTGGGGAATGGATAAACATATTGTGGCATATGAATGTAATGGAATGCTATTTGTTATAAGAAAAGAGGAGCAGACAGACTTCATAATAACCTGGAGAGTTTTATACACACTGATGCTGACTGAGAAGGGCAGAACCAGGAGAAATCTGTACACAGTTACAGAGACAACATATGTGTGATGACCAACTTAGATAGACTGGGCTCTTCTCAGCAATGCAAGGTTATAAGACAACTCCAAAAGTCTCTTGATCAATAGAGATGTCCACATCCAGATAAAGAACTACAGGTTTTGAATGCACATTGAAGCAAACTATCTGCTCTCTTTCTTTTTCTATTTTTGTTTTGCTTCCTCTTTCCCATGTTTTTTTTTCATAGGATACAATCCTTCTTTACAAGCTGACTAATATTTAATGTGAAGGTATTTGCCGATCCTATATTTAATTGCATACCTCCATGGGATGAGGGGAAGGAGAGAGAGGGAGTGAGTGGAAATTTGAAACTCAAGGAATTGTGGAACTGAATCTTGAAACCTTAAAGTAAAGAAATAAATTAATTTTTACAAAAAGAAATTATAGTATGATATAATAAGTTTATTCTTTATTTTAGAAATTGTACACTTGATATTAAAATAAAATATTTGACCATTTCTTTGTATAAGTGATTTGGAATGGAGGAATTAGACATGGGATTTATTAATAAATTGAGAAATTTGGTGGTTTGGTATATTTGAGGAAACTTTAGCACTGAAGACTTATAGGATGAGAGGAGAATTTGGGGTGAATTACAGGACTTGAAGACTATTAGGCAGATCCTAAATTCCTTGAAAAAATATAAAAAGACTACTGGAAGTTGCAAAGGCCTACTATAATATTGAATTCATTATAAATTTTGATGAACTGAACAAGATAAGTTGTTAAATTATGGAGGCAAAGAGAAAGTTTAGAAGTGGCGATGTTATTTAAATTCCCCATCTAGAATAAGTAAGTCATGAGAGTGTGGTAAAATTTACAGCCAACACAAGGAGATATTGGCAAGAGATGATGTTATAAGGAAGGATTGTGGTCTCTGGAAAAGCAAATAAAATAATGAAGTATGAAATGAAAAGTGCTTTAATAACAGAAATTTGTAAACAACACAATTGGAGTTCTAGAGTAAGGCATAGGATGAATTCTAGCAAAACCCTTCAGACTGTCTAAGACAAGGGCAATTTCATATCTATTGGGCATAACCTAGTTCATGGAAAAAGTGTAAAGACAAATTACCCATTGAAAATTTAAAAGCAAAAGGAAGTGGAGACAGGACTGAGTTGAAAACCCATAGTGGGCTACCAGGAAACAGAGGTAGATGACAGAAAGTAAGGCAGAGGGTGAGGAACGGTTCCAGACTTCCATATTCAAAGTGAATGGACAACAGCTTCTAGAATACAGAAGGGTTAGTTTTAAACAGGTCCAGCTTCCACCATTCAAGACTGTGGAATAAGGTAGAGCATGGTCTGTTACAGAATACCAATATAAGAACTGAGAATAGAAATACCGTTAGGAAAGAAAGTTCTGTCTAATGAAGAAATATTATAAGAGGAAGCTGAATGTTAAACCCAGAAGAGAGTAACTATCTGCTAAATATAAATTGGTCACAAGGATTCTAAGAGCACTTGGAAGAAATTAAGAAGAGATAAAAAAGTAAGATTAGTACTATATATATATATGTATATATATAATCATAACAGTAAAAATCAAAATAATACTTTAGAAACAAAGATAGAAACTGATACTCAAAGAGTGGACTCCTAAAATACACAAGCAAGATATCAGAAGTAAATAATACCACATAAGAGATATTAAAAAAAGACAAAATATTAAAAAATGAAGTATCTATAAATCCTTTCGTATGAAAAAGAACAAACTAGGAAAAAGAGATCAAAGTGGCATTATTAAAGAATCATTGGATTGGGAATTCCAGAAGCCATGATGATGGTGGAATAGGCAATAAATTACTGTAGCTCTCCCATATTTACCTGCAAACAATCATAAAAGAGTACTCCAGAACAAATCCTGAAATACTGGAGCTAGTGGAAATAGAGGGTGGGACAGTCTTTTAGCCTGGGGCACTTGAAGGACTGGTAAGAAAGGTTCATGTTATTTGGGTAAAGGCAAGGCACATTCTAGAACAGGAAGCATCCCAGAAAGCCAGCATCATGCCCTAGCTTAGCAAACCAGTGGGAGACCCTGAGCCCCAGTGCGGTAGAACAAGAAAATATCAACACCAGAACCCCACATGCATAGCCAGGGGAAACAACAGACTTCAGCTCCAAGAACCACCATGTGCTTCAGTGCAACCTAGGGCAGATAGGCATCTTCCAGTGGCCACATCCCTAAGTGCTTCAGTGTAGCCCCAGAGAAATACAGAAAAAAATTCACCTGGTCTCAGTACACAACACATACCACTAATATGACCACAACTCAGCACCAGGTACTCTGCCATACCCCCACAGCTTTCAGCAGCACAACACCCCACATCTTACCCTCTCAACACAGCACCAGATATGAGGGGTTCCTGTGGGTCTCAGGGCAACAACAAGGTAGTGCCATGTAAACAGACAAAGCTTTCAGCTACTGACACAAGAAGCCTGAAAGAAACCTGGAAGAAGAGATCAAATTTAAAAGAAAGGGAAAAAAAGCAAAAAAAAGAGAGAAAGAGAGAGAGAGAGAGAGAGAGAGAGAGAGAGAGAGAGAGAGAGAGAAGAACCAAAAAAAAATCTGACATAGAAAGTTATTATGGTGACTGAAACCTAGAAGAGAACAAGAATACCAAAACACCTATGGGAAAAACACCAAAGAAAAATGGGAAGTGGCCTAAAGCCCCCCCCCCCAAAAAAAAAGCATACAAGAGCTCAAAAATAAGCTCAAAATCATATAAAAGAGGTAGAAGAAAAAATTGGATTATAAATAAAAGTGATGTCAGAAAATTTTTTAAAAAGTAAGCAGCTTGGAAGATTGCTTAAAAAATATAATGAGAGAAATGGAAAAGGAGGTACAAAAATCCACTGGAGAAAACAAGTCCTTACGGGTGGCCAGGTGGCTCACGAGTAAGAGCACTGGCTCCAGTGTCAGGATGACCTGGGGATCAAATCTGGGCTCAGGTACTCAGCACCAAACCCAGAATTAACTGGCCGTGTAACCTTGAGCAAGTTACTTAACCCTGATTGCTAAAAAAAAAAAAAAGAAAGAAAAAGAAAAGAAAAAAAAAAACAACTCCTTAAAGAGTATGATTGGCCCAACTGAAAAGAAAGTACAAAAGGAAAATGACACTTTAAAAGTTAGAATTAGGAAAATGGAAGCTAATGACTCTATGAGATCATCATGAATCAATCAAAAAAAAATTCAAAAGAACACACAAAAAAAGAAGAAAATCTCAAATATTTCATGGGAAAAAGTGACCTGGAAAACAGGTCCAGGAGAGACAGTATCAGAATCATTGAATTATTTGAAAGGAGGACCTACCATCTTTCAATAAATTATCAAGGTAAACATCCCTGATGTACTGGAACCAGAGGGCAAAATAGCCATTGAAAGAATCCAACAATCTTCTCAGGAAAGAGATCCCCAAATAAAACCCCAAGTAACATTATAGTCAAATTTCAGAATTCTCAAAGCAAGGCAAAATTACTACAAGTGGTCAGAAAGAAACAATTCAAAAATTGGGTAGTCACAATCAGTATCACACAGGACTTGGTAGATGAAATGTTAAAGAATCAGACATCACAGAATATCATATTACAGAGGGCAAAGGAGCAGGACTACAAACAAGAATCACTTATCTGACAAAATTAAGCATATTACACAATAGGGAAAATGGCTATTCAATGAAATAGAGATATTTCAAGCCTTCATCAGGCAAAGGCCAGAAATAAACCAAAAATTTGAGCAAGTTACTTAACCCCAATTGCTTAGGGGCAGCCAGGTGGCTCAGCGAGTAAGAGCACCGGCTCCAGTGTCGGGATGACCTGGGGATCAAATCCGGGCTCAGATACTTAGCACCACACCCAGAAATAACTGGCTATGTAATCTTGAGCAAGTTACTTAACCCTAATTGCTTAAAAAAATAAAAAAAAAATCCCTTTACAGTAAAACATGTTTAGAAAGAGGAGAGATTTGGAGGAAATTAATTTAAAATCTGGACTTGTGTTTTTGTCTACAGAGCATTCAATTTAAGAGGTCCAATAGACAATTTGGAGGTATGAGACTACAGGTTAAGTCAGAGGTTAAGGCTGGATCAATCGTGTACCTAAAGATAATAATTAATTATATCAGAGCAGATGAGATCACTAACATAAATAGCAGAGGGTTGGAAGACAGGAGGGCATAGGAAAAAAGCTTGAGGGATACTCAAGGTAATGGACATGGTCTAAAGATCCAGCAGAGAAAATTGAGAAGGAACAGTTAGAAATCTTGGAGGAGATCCAGAAAATAGTGTCACCAAGAAAATTACAGAGAGAAGCATGGAAAAGATCAAACATGATCAACAATGTCAAAGAGGGCAGAAACAAAAAGGGGATGAGGATTGAAAAAGAAAGGATGTTAAATTGGGCAATTAAGGGATCACTGGCAATTTTGGAGAAAGCAGTTTCAGTCAAATGATTAAACGGGCTGCAGATAAGACTATAAATAAGAAAGGGAGAGGAAAGAAAGTGGTAGCTCCAATTGTAGATGGCCTTAAAGAATTTGGCCACAAAAAGAGGAGGGAAATTCAACAAGTTTCAGCATTCACTAAAACTACAATGAGGGACAGCTTGGTGGGTGCAGTAGAGCATCAGCCCTTAAGTCAGGAGGACATTAGTTCAAATTCGGCCTCAGACACTTGACACACTTACTAGCTGTGTGACCTTGGGCAAAAAAACTTACCTGCAATTGCATTGCTTTCTGCCCCCCCCCAAAAAAAACCTGACAATGAGCAAGTAGAGGGTGCTGATTGCTAAACTGAGTCACCAGATGCTTACTTGCTTTAGTATTTGACTCCTGAGGTAAAGAGACAGCCCCAGGAGGAAGGTGGTATGCCTGTATAGAGAAGACCATTTTATTGAGTAGAAAAATACCATAAATGGCCCTCAACTGAGTTAACTAGTTATTGTTAGATCCATGAGTCTGCATTGACCTAAGTCTGCAAGTGGAGATGGACAGATCAAATGAGGATTTTTAAGAATAAAAGAAATGAGGGCCTGTTTGTAGAAAACAGGGAAACAGCCAATAGACAGGGAGAAATTGAAGTTTAGAGAGAGTGGTGATAATAGAAAAAGCAATCTATGGAAGAAGACAGAATGGAATGGGATCACTTATGTATATAATGGGATTTGCCTTAGAAAGAAGATAAGATTACTATTTTATTCTTTATTCTAGACAGAAACAAAGGAGCATGGTAGAGAAAGATATCTGAGTGATGTGAGATGAGGATGAGCTGAAAAGAATTCAGTGAACTCCTTGAATCTTTTTTTTCAGTGAAAAAAAGGTAAGATTTTTAGCTGAAAGGTGAAAAGGATTAGAAGTAAGGGGAAGCATGAGGAGGAAGGAGCAGATTTGTAAAAGCCACCATGATAAGTGGTTTAGTAAATTGATTAGGGAGGTATAAATTGCCTTTTCACAATGAGTCTAATTGATCCTATATATCATAAATATAAAATGAATGAATTCCTAATGATTTCATAATTTTCTCCAACTCCAAGTAGTTGCACATAAACTAGAGAAAAGGGAGTTGATAGTGGGAATAACCCAAGCTGGGAATATGGCAGAGCAAGGTCAGTGAAAGAAAGAAACCAAGATACTTGAGAGAAGAGGATAATATTGAATTGAATTTGGTTAACTAGATGGTCAATATGAATATGGGAAATGTAGCTAGTGCAAGAGTAATTGTCTTAAAATACAAGTGGAAAGGAGGCAACTTTAGTACAAGAGGGACTGGATGTTTTAGTGAGAATAAAGAACAGGGCTGGAGATCGTAAAAGAGATAAAATATGGAATGACAAAAGATTAAGATCAGAAAAATTAATTTTAGAATTCATGAATATAGAAATATAGTTAGATTATGGGAAAGAAATCATTTGAGGAACTGGGAAATTAGGATATTTGAAAGAGTATCTATATGTATGTTGATGTCCTGTATTTATTATGTAAGCAGGAGTTGGGATAGAAAGAAAGGCTATAAGTTAGTCAATGAACTCATTGAGAAAGGAAAAAAAGAGTGAACTGGATCTCAGTAGTTAACTACAAGATTTGGTGATGTATATTGAATGAACTTCAAGATTAGATGTTCCTAAGTGATCGTGATAGAGGGTATATTTAGAAGTGAGGAGCAAAGAGTATTCTGGCTAATATATCAAGGATATCAGGGTTGAAAGAGAAGAGAAATACTGTGAGTTTCATATTGAACTACTTGAGAAATGAGGGAAATTATCCTAGAGGGTAGTCTGATAACAGCTACTAGAATTTTGAATGGGCCAAAAAAAAAAAGGTGAAAAGAGTCTCTCCTCTCAAAGATCTTTATATTTGAATGTGGGAGACAATTTGTGTGTTTATACATATCAGATACATAACATATATAACTAGATATTAGAGAGAAAGGAACAAGAAAACAGAATCAAATTTCATTATGAATTTATGAGGCAGGCAATATTGATGGAATCCTAATAAAGCTGCCCCCAGCCCCAATATTCCAGCTTCATTATAGGCCAGGCCGCACTGAACAACAGGCCGACTGTTCCTGCCTAAGCTCCCCCCTCACACTTCCCCTGCCAATGTCCTAACTTCTTCATATATGCCTCCCCGCTCACTGGAACAAGAGGCGTGCCTCTGAACTTTTAGTTCCCACAAAAACAACAGGTGTGTCATGTGACAGGAACCCAGCTACTGCCTCGTCACTGCCCCCAGACCCATTCCCACAGAAATAGCTGTATTCTTGTATTCAATCACATTCATTTCATCCATCTAGCCTAAGAGAGGACCACAATACCTAATTATCACAACCAGACAGGACCTCAATAACTAACCAATTGGAAGGCAGCATGTTCTAAATGTTTAACCACCACACCATAGATGGGACCCCTCTTCTATTACCTAATCCCTTAACAAACTCCTCCTGCCTTTTTAATAGTAGTCATATTCCTCTATTCTATATAAATTCCTGTTATGTAATTGCGTCTATAAAAATCCATCCTCGTTTCTCTGAAGTTGCTGGTTCCTCTTGGAATTTAGCCCATTTCATGAGAGGCATCAATCTCAATAAATGCCTATACTTGGATGAGAGGTGGTCTGACTCTGAATTCTTTGAGATGGTTCCACCATGACACATCATGAAACACCAACACATTTTGGGTGGGCAGAGCCCCCACCTCAACAGTTTTTGGCGTTCTCGGGTTTAAAGTACAACAATATGCATGTGCATACACACACATACATATCTTAAGAAAAAAGACAGAAATGATAGCTATCTGGGAAAAAAAAAACTTGAATAAGAATAGAAAGGAATATAAATTCATTTTTGTTTCTTCCATCAGTTATACATGTAACCACAAAAATTGACAATGTGTTAAGACAGAAGAGCTTTACAAAAATGCTTAAAAGCAGAAATATTAACTATACCCTTTATGGACCATAACAGTAAAAATTACATTCAATAATGGGCCTTTGAAGCAGAGATTAAAAATGAACTTGGAAACTAAATTAGAGGAGCATTTATATCACTAAAGGCTTACATAAATAAAAGAGAGAAAGAACCAAACAAAAAATTGTATATACAAATAAAGAAAAAGCTAGATAAAAACAAATTTAAAATTCCCAGTTAAATACCACATTAGAAATCCTGAAAACCAAAGGCAAGATTAATAAATTTTATAAGTACAAATAAATTATAAGTAGGTTATATGTAAATATATAATAAATAAATAAAAATCATATATTATAAATTATACATATTATATCTACATATATATTAAATTAATAATTAAATGGGAGGTTGGCGTTATAAAAAAGCATTAAAATGGATTTTAAAATCAGTTGATTTGATTTTAAAAATAAAGAAATTAACAGTCTCAAAAATTAAAATGATGAACGCACCACCAATGAAGACAAAATTAAAGCAATATATGAGATATATTTCCCAAGTATATTCCATGACATTGACAATCTAGGTGAAATGGATGAGTATTTAAAAAAATATAAATTGCCAAGATTAAAAGAAGAAAAATAAAATACTTGTATAATCCTATGTTAGAGAGACATTGAATAATTTTTTCACGACACAAATATGCTTTTGATATCTAAAGCAGGGAAAACAAAATAGAGAAAGTAAGTTATTGATCAATTTAGCTAATAAATATTGATGCCAAAAATAAACACTAGCAAAGAGACTATCGTAATATATCACAAAAACTGTACACTCTGACCAAGTTAGATTTATAGAAGGAGTGCAGGATTGGATCAGTTTAGGGAATACATAAACTTAATTAGTCATATCAATTCAAAAAACAACAGGTATAATATGATTATATTAATAAATGCAAAAACTATTTTTGACACAATAATACTCAATGAGTATTAAAAACATTAGAAAATATAGGAATAAATTGATCTTTTCTTATAATGACAAGAAGTATCTATTGCTAAATGATCAAAGAATAGGAATTGGGAGTTTTCTGAAGAAATCAAATAACAATAGTTATATATATCTTAATGCTCTATTTCACTAGCAATTAGAGAAACAGAAATAAAGACTATTTTGAGGTATCACGTTATAACTATCAGGTTGACTGACATAATAAAAAAGGAACATGACAAATGCTAAAGGGAATGTAGAAAAATAAGTATGCTAATGCATTGTGGGTAGAGTTATGAACCTGTCCAACCATGCTGGAGAACAGTTTGCAACTCTGCTGAAAGGGACATAAAATTCTGCATACCCTTTCATCCAATAATAGTCATACTGGATCAGTATCCCAAAGAGGTTAAAGAAAAAATAAAAGTACCAAAATGAACAAAAGTACTTATTACAGTTCTTTTTGAGGTGGTAAAGAACTGGAATTGAGAGGATTCCTGTTAATTGAAAAAATACTGAACCAGTTGTGGTTTATGATTAATAGAATACTATTGTAATATAAGAAATTTTGAGGGGGACAGTTTCAGAAAAAAAAAACACAGAAGACTTATATGAACTAATGCAAAATGAAGTGAGAACCAGGAGAACATTGTAAACAGTAACAGCAAAATGATAAGAATGGTGAACTGTGAAACACTTAGCTATTTTGATCAATACCATGACCTAAGATGATTCCAAAGGACTAATGATGAAATATGCTTTCAACCTCCAGAGAGAAAAGAAATAAATTCTGAATTCAGATTGAAGCATATTTCCAAAAAAATATGTAGTTTTCTTTTTCAAGAGAAACATATTATTTAGAACACAAATTTGGATATAAACGTATGTTAAAATATTTTAAATACAAATTATGTGTCGTAAAATCTCAGCCCATAGTAGTAGCTGAAGTAATAGCCTTAAAAAAATACAAAATAAAGATAAACTAGATCAATGTTATGTATGGTGTGGTTGCATTAGCAACTGCTCTTCAATATAAAGTATAATTTATGGCTTTTTGATCAAATTGAATATATATATATATACATTTATGTGTATATAAATTCTTTTATTAAGTCTTGGAAAATAATTGCATAAAAGTGCATGCCAGAACACTTTTAAAACATGCCTTTATTAAAATAAAAGCATGTATGTATTAACATCTACTTGCAAAAAGTACAGAAAATCATTATCATCCTTTTTCTGATCTTTCCTAACCATACCTACTCCTCTAAGGAGGTTCCACAGGAAAGTTGCTAGGCAACCTTTCCATTATGCTAATTTCACTAGTTCTTGCAATGGTGGTTGCTAGGAAACTTTCACTTTATTTCTTTCCATATGTTGGAACATGATGCCCACCTCCCCCAATCTGCTACTGCCCATCAACCCCCTGATGCTCTATATGAAACCAAGATTTCCCAGGGGTACAGAATGTGCAAAAATGAAACTTTATTATTCTACTAATTAATTTCTATGGAGAAAATGTGAAGCCTTCTCTTAAATTCCCAAATCATGAGATTCACAGAATAGCCCTGATAGGATTAAAACAGATTCAAACCATTAGTTACGTTTCAAATATGTAGCTCATAGTATCAGCTCTAAGCAGATGACTCCTACAGCAATATATCCAGGCTCACGTTCTCTCCTGAGCTACAGTAATGCTTCAGTAATGACTGTATGGATATCTTAAAGTGTGAAATTAAAAAAAAAACTCGTTTTTCTTTTCAAATAGTTTAAACATAAGCTTTCTGTTGGCACTTACAATGAGCAGGTAATAGTATTATATTAAATAGAGTTAAGTGACTTGCCCACAGTCACACAGCTAGTATGTTCCTGAGTTTCTATTTGAACTCAGTCTTCCTGACTCTAGACCAGGCACTCTCCACTGTGCCAAAGTGGATATTTGGCTTCCCTAAGAGCTCTTCCTATGCTATACCTGTGTTCTTAGGATCCCATGAAGGACCTAAAAATACCATAGAGCTTTCAGCAAATGGGTGATAAGAGAATTAAATATTAAGGTATTTTCACATTCTTTTCTGTTTTGCAAACCCTGATAGTAGGTCTTATATCTTAAGTTTTCATGATTGCTATGAGCTGAAATTTCTCTTTTTGTATAGGAATCAAGTTTACCTCTCATCTTTGAAATATCTGCACTTTCTGTCACAGTGGCTTATGTATTTTCCTTATCAATTTTTCCTTAATTATTTTTTTACTCTACTCTGATGGCTATTCTCCTAATACACTGTCTAATCCTTCTGTGATTCTTTCCTTTGCTTGCTGTACATTCTTGTCTTTCTCCTTAAAGTTTGGTTTCCCTCAAAGTTTTTCCATGCTCCTCTCCTCTCCCTTGTTGAATTAATCTGCTCCATTGATTTAAATATCACCTTTATGAAAATTATTCCTTTTGACCCCCTGATTCATTGCTTTGTGATTTAGTAATATATTTATGCCTAGTGGATATTAAGTTATTTAAGGGAAGAAAGGTATAGAGATGACAAAGAAAATAAAAATATGGCACATTTTTTTAAAGCTTCACTTCTATAGTCAGAAGACCTGGATTAAAGTCTTGCTTCCTGGTCTATAAAATAAGAAATTTGAGTAGGATAGCTTCTAACATCCTCTCCTTGCTGCTATTCAGTCTTTTCAGTTGTGCCCAATACTTTGTGACACCATTTTGGGTTTTCATGGAAAAGATACTGGAGTGGTTTGTCATTCCCTTCTCCAGCTCATTTTACAGGTGAGGAAACTGAGGCAAGTGAGGTTAAGTGACTTGTTCAGGGCCACAGAACCAATAAGTGTGTGATAAGCTAGTAAGATGAGTCTTCTTGATTCCAAGCCCAAAACTTCATCCATCGGACCATATGGCTGCCCTCAAAACAGAAAGACTAATAATTTTAGAAATATTTTACAAACCTGATATATAACATGTGAATATATGATATGACAAGTGATGAGTAACTTTAACTTTCTAAATCTGGCATTTCTAATAAAAGCATTACAATGGATAAGTTCTAGATTTTCCATAAAGATAATTTAATTGTACAAAAGATTGAGGGAATGAAAAAAGGAACTGCTATTCTGAACCTGATTTTGACAAATATAGTATCATGTGACTGTTAGCAGGATGGATAGGTAATCCATATGAGAATTGTAGCTTATGAATTTGCACAACAGGACTAGTAATGTCACTTTGCCATAGTTAACCTTCACAGAATTATATATTTTCACTTCTTTTGCTAAACTAAGAGAACCCATGTCATTGAAACAGTTGGAATCTCTGTGGCTAGTAATCCTAAGGATTAGATTGATATCTATAGGCTTCTAGTAGAGGGTAGGAATTGTGAACTGAACACAAATAATGGCTATTTAGCCACATAGGATAATTTCCTTGTTATATATAAATCTATTGCAGTTTCTTTAGTCCTCATTCCCAGCTGCTAGACAAATCCATATATTGGGCTAATTGGTACAAAATAGAATAGATTCCAGCTGATGTGTGTAACATGTAGGTATTGGGAATTCTTACCCACATCTAGAAGAACCTCTAAGCATGAGTGTGGTTAGGAATACCTCTGCCTTTGTTTTCGGGTTGGAAAGAACAATACTAATCAGAATGAGATAACCAGCTCTACCATACACATTTGCGTTGCTTAGATGACATTTCTATAAAAGGAAACTTACAACTTCCAAAGGCTTTGTGGTAAAGAAGGAATACAAATAAATAAGTAAAAAATTTATGTTTATGTTTAACCAGTTATCTGAAAACCAAAAGATGTTCTTAATAAAAGCTTCCTTGAACTTGGATTTCTCTATGACAAAATGCTTGAATAGTATTAAGCAGGACAGGAAAAGGTATGATATAAGGGAGTCATTGTCTGCCATGAAGGATGAAAGAATATTATTTGTGTATTTGCTGTCACTGAAGTAGGGGACGATGTAGATCTCAGAAGCAAATGCTGGGATGAATCATTCTAAAAGTTCCACTCTACTACCTGACACAAGAAATTTGAGCCATAAAAATACCAATGCTCTGAGTAAGGGAGAAATCTAGTAATATAGCTATATAATTAAATGAGAAAATGAAAAGATAAGATTGTCCCCTGAGGCACTGATATGTCTTTATGGTCAGTCTAGGGCCTTATAAAAATATTATTCATTTTCTTCCTTTATATAAATGTGCGTCCTTATTCTTTGTCTCATATAATGACATCCAAAGGCAAGGATCATTGGGACACATTTTATATTAGAGAAATCTGATATGTAACAGTATACCCTGAATGCATAGAACCTCAAAGACTGGTGAGGATTGCATGTATTAGTTCAATTTGACCTTTCACAGAAGTTTGGAAAAATTTTCTTCCATGTTGCAATTATGGCATTAAGAGGTGTTCCTTATTAAGTAATGCTAGAGATACCAACTAATAGTATGAGTAGTTCATATCTTCAGAAATCAAGTCAGAAAGTCCTTTACTATGTAAAAAAGCTAGAACAAATGCAATTTTAAAATTTTTCCCTCCCTGAATCCTGTAGGTGTAAACTTAAAAGGCAATTGGAGCTGGTACAAAGAAGGTTTCATGACCCAATTAAATGTTACTTTATATACATCTGAGTAATATGAAAAGATTACTCATGCCACATTTGGAACTTTTAAAATAACTTAAAACATTACTCAAATCCAAGTTTAAATAAGAAAAAAATGAAATGATGGCCCAGAAACATATTTTCCCTACTTTGGTATGCTCTAGAAGTTTCTTCCTTTGTCAATTGACTAAGATTGAGTAACAATGGCAAAAACAAATATAAAATAGTCATGTATGCTCATTAAAGTTAGCTGTATTAGTTCACTCTGCATGAAGAGTTCTACCCATATAAAAATAGCAATTCCACTATTCACACAATAATTTCATTTCTCTGAAAAATGTTGCATTCAAGATGTAACAGCCAGCTTCTGGGAGCCATTATGACTGAGTATTCAGTAAATTCTGCCACTCTTTCTTATTGACCTCAACAAAACCAAAAACATAGTATCCCAGGAAAAAAAATCCTAGATTAGCAGAGTCAGGAGAAAGATGGAGTGGTGTGTCAGCAAAAAAAAGGTCTCTTTCATTCAGGTAAAAGGGGAATACATTCCTGAACAGGAAGCATCACAGCAAGCTTGGGGCAACTTCACCTCAGCAAACCAATAGGAGGTCCTGATCCACTGTGTGATGGAGCACGCAAATGCCAATACCAGGACTCCCCACATGTCTTGGCATGGCCAGGGTAAGTGGTAGACCCCAGCTCAGGGAACTACCACCTGCACAGCCCCAGGAGGGAGAGTGTCTTCTAGAAGTCAAAACTTCAGGTACTTCAGAGTAGCTCCCAGCAGGTAGACATCTTTCATCAGATGCCTGGGCAAATAGGCATCCTCCAGCAAGAAAACCTCGAAGTGCTTCAGCAGAGGCCTCAGGAAATGCATAAAAACCCCACCTGGCCTTAGCACAAAACAGACACCACCACCAGGACTCCAACTCAGGATGTGGTAAACTGCCAGACACCTACAGCCAGCAGCTGCCAATACCTGAGGCCCCAGGAAACAGTCAATGACCAGGCCCCTGACACCCAGAACAAAAAATTTGGAACAATGCCATGCCCACTGTGCTCTAGCAGGAGAGCTCAGTTTTAAAAGTCAGGAAATAAGGCTATTATCACAAGTAAAAAGCAGAAACAAACATTTATCATAGACTTTTTCTATGGGGACAGGGAAGGTCAAAACGAAAACTCAGAAATGGGTAACATTGTCAATATATCTATATCCAAAACCTGAAAGGGGAATATGAATTGGTCTCACATCCAAAAAACCTTCTTGGAAAAGCTCGAGAAGGATTTTAAAAGTCAAAAACAGGAGAAGTAGAAGAAAAATTTGGAAAATAAATAATAGTTATGCAAGAGAAAGTCAACAGCTTGGAAAAGGAAGGACCAAAAAATTAGAGTTCAAAACAATTCCTTAAAAATACAGTTAGCTAAATGGAAAAAAATCCTCTCAAGAAAACAACTTAAACAGTAAAATTAGTCAGTTGTAGAAGAAGGCACAAAAACTCATTGAAGAAAACTCCTTAAAATTGGATTCAGTCGAATGGAAAAGTAGGTATAAAACCTAACTGAAGAAAATAAGTTGTTAAAAATTAGAATTAGTCAAGTAGAAGCTAATGATTATACGTGACATCAAGAATCAGTCAAACACAATGAAAACAATGAAAAAAATAGAAGAAAATGAAAAATACCTCTTTGGAAAAACCACTGACCTGCAAAATAGATCCAGGAGAGATAATTTAAGAATTATTGTTCTGGTGGGATGGAGCCAAGATGGCAAAGTTTACTTTGCTTTCAAGCAAGAACTTGTATGATCTCATGCCCCAACCACCTCCAAAACTATAAAATATAACTCTAAACAAATTTTAGAGCTACAGAACTCACAGAATGACAGAGAGAAAACAATCTCCCACTGAAGGCAGCTTGGCATGCCAATAGGAAGGGTCTATTCCACCAAGCTGGGAGCCAAGTACAGTCCCTCTTGGGCTGCATGGTCCCAGACCCTGGGCAGCCCTGACCAGCAGCACCAACAAGCAAGAGCAAACTTCAAGAGACTGAATCACCAGCAGCGGTGGCAGTTTCCAGATTTTCAACCCATAAATGCCAAAGAGAAAATAAAAGGAAAGTGGGGAACTCTGTTGGAAATGCGTGACAGAAGAGCACTCTCTGGCCCCTGCCCCCAGGGTGAGAGGTTGTAGCAGCAAGCACCCCAGTGTCCCGAAGGTGCCTGCTCACACAGGTTCTTGGATCTGCTTTGTTAAAGGAAAGCAACTCAAAATGGGTTAACAAGCTTACTTTAATCAGTCAGACATATATCATTTACCTTGTTCAGGGGAAAAAGGTCAGCACCCCAAACTTCAAAATATACAGACAGAATTATCAAGACATTAACAGATCAAGTAGACAGCTTTCCAAACTGTACAACCATTACATCCATACCCAGTCAACATCTGGGTTTCCACATCTGGGTTTTTCAAACCCGGGGGACTCTCAACAACGGCTTCCCAGAATTCAGATCAAATCACAGAACACTTCTCAAAGTGAGTCCCAAAACAAAGCTACACATCAGGGCTTATATAGCCTTCTCCTGGCTCAGAGAATGTAACAACCTTATTGACTCACTGGCCAATCAAGAAGTATCTACTGAAAAACAAGCCTCCCACCCCAGGCTTCAGGTGCACATTAGCCTAGGGGCAGGGAAGATCTTTAAGTTTGCATTTCCATTACAGAGGTGGTGGAGGAATGTTGTCTGCAGCTGCTGCCGTGTGGCTGCCTCTGGATCTCCTGGATTGCAGATCAACAGGGGACCACGTGACCATTCAGAGGGTAATCCTTCTTGCTGTGACCTGGTTGGATCTGGAATATGGTCTTGGGTGGTGATCCTGGGATGTGTGGAGAGTGTGCCAGAGCTTGGGGTGTCTGTAGAGAAGATGCCTTCCTCATAGCTCTGACAACATTTATGAAAAACCCTGTGATTTGGGACAAAGCTCTCTCCACTATTGAAGCAGAGTTCTACCATGACAAAGAGCTCAAAAGTCAAATAATTGGCTGGCAAGATGAGCAAGCAGAGGTAGCAGAATCAGAACATAGAATCCTTTTATGGGGACAAAAAGAACCAAAACATGGAACCAGAAGAAGTCAATGAAGTCAAAACTCTTGCATCAAAAGCTTCCAAGAAAAATATGAAATGATTACAGGCCATTGAGGAGCTCAAAAAGGATTTTGAAAATCAAGTAAGAGAAGTGGAGGAAAAATTGGAAAGAGAAATGAAAATGATGCAAGAAAATCATGAAAAGTGAGTCAACAGCCTGACTGAAGAAAATAACACCTTGAAAAATAGACTAACTCAAATGACAAAAGAGGCCCAAAAAGCCAATGAGGAGAAGAATGCCTTAAAAAGTTTGCCCAGATGGAAAAGGAATTTCAAAAACTCACTGAAGAGAATAATTCCTTCAAAATTATATTGGAGCAAATGGAAGGTAATGACCTTATGAGAAATCAAGACACAATAAATTAGATCCAAACGAAAGAAAGAATAGAAGGCACTGTGAAATATCTCACTGGAAAAACCACTGATGTGGAAAATAGATCCAGGAGAGATAATTTAAAAATTATAGGACTATCTGAAATCCATGATCAAAAAAAGCCTAGAAATCATCCTTCAAGAAATTCTCAAGCAAAATTGTCCTGATATTATAGAAGCAGAGGACAAAATGGAAATTGAAAGAATTCACTGAATGCCTCTTGAAAAAGATCCCTAAAAGAAAACTCCTAGGAATATTATAGCCAAATTTCAGAGTTCCCAGGTCAGGGAGAAAATATTACAAGAAACAGGAAGAAACAATCTGAGCACTGTGGAAACACAATCAGGATAATACAAGATCTAGCAGCTTCTACACTAAGGGAATGAAGGGCTAGGAATATGATATTCCAGAGGTCAAAGGAGCTAGGATTAAAACCAAGAATCACCTACCCAGCAAAACTGATTATGATGCTTCAGGAGAAAATACAGTCATTCAATGAAATAGAGGACTTTCAAGTATTATTGATGAAAAAAAAACAGAGCTGAAGAGTAAATTTGACTTTCAAATACAAGAAGAAAGAGAAGCATGAGAAGGTAAACAGGAAATAGAAATCATAAGGAACTTATTAAAGTTGAATTTTTTACATTCCTACATGGAAAAACAATAATTGTAACTCATGAGGCTTTTCTCATTATGAGGACAATTGAAGGAGATATATTCATATATGTATGTATGTGTACATACATATATGTATGTATAGGAGGGTGCATGTGTGTATAGATACATATGTAGGGGAAGATGTGGGGATGGACCAGGCGTCCATCAAGGATCAGCTGAATGAACCAGGGAGGTTTAGTTGGGAGAAGAGAAGACTTTGAGGGACATGAGAGCTGTCTTCAGTCATGTGAAGAGCTGGTATGTGGGAGGATTGGCTTTGCTCTGCTTGGCCCCCAAGGGCAGAACTGGGAGCAACTGGGGAAGACAGAATAAAGAGACAGATTTCACTTGAATGGACTGAGAAACCTCCAAACAATTAGAACCATCCAGAAAGTGGAATGAATGAATCGACAAATGAAAACACATCTGTTAAAGTGCATGTATATCTGTGTACATGTATAAACAGACAGAGGGCACAGGATCAGTTGAATAGGAAGGGATGCTCTCTAAAAAATAAAATTAGGAGGTGAGAAAGGAAGATAATGAGAGGAGGAGAAAGGGAGATACAGAATAGAGTAAATTATCTCATATAAAAGAGACAAGAGAAAACTATTACAATGGAGGGGAAGAGAAGGAATGTGAAAGGGAATGGATTAACCTTACTCTCATTGAATTTGGCTTAAGGAGGGAAAAAAAAACTACACTCATTTGGGTATCTTACACTACAGAAAAGTAGGGTAGAAGGGGATAAGAGGGGGGATACTAGAAGGGATGGCAGATTGGGGGAGATGCTAGTTAGAAGCACATAGTTTTGAAAAGGGACAGAGTCAAAGTAGAAAATAGAATAAGTGGGGAGTGGGATAGGGTGGAGAGAAATCTAATTAGTCTTTCACAATATAACTACTATGGAAACATTTTGTGTAACTACACATGTACAACCTATATTGAATTTCTTATCTTCCCAGTGGGGGTGGGTGAGGAGGGAAGAAGGGAAAGATTCTGGAAATCAAAGTTTTAAAAACAAATGTTAAAAAAACGTTTTTACATGCAACTGGTAAATAAGATATACAGGCACTGGGGCATAGAAATCCATTTTGCCCCAAAAGAAAGTTAGAGGGGTTATGGGGAAGGGTAAAAGAGAGAGGGGAAAGGGTATTCAGTATGTTTGCTATCTTGACATGGGGGATAGGAGAAAGATGAGGAGAAAATTTGTAACTCAAAATATTGTGAAAATGAATGTTTAAATCTAAAAATAAATTTTAAAAAAGGGAGAAAAAAGGATTATTGGTCTACCTCAAAGCCATGATAAGAAAAAGAACCTCTGCAGCATCTTTCAAGAAATTATCAAGGAAAACTTCCCTGAAGTCCTAGAACAATAGTGTAAAATATATCCATTGAAAGAATCCACCAATGATTCCTGAAACATACCAAAATGAAAATACCAAGGAATAATGTAGCCAAATTACAGGATTATCAGATCTAGAAGAAAATGTTGCAAAAAGTCAGAAATAAACAATTTAAATATTGTGGAATCAGAGTCAGGATCACAGAGAACAATAAAAGCTTCTACATTAAAGACTTGCAATATATTCCACAAAGCAAAAGAGCTTGAATTGCAAAAAACAAACAAACAAACAAAAGAAAAACTGTCAACTACTCAGGAAAATCGAGCATAATCTTTCAAGAGAGGTGATAGATATTTAATGAAAGAGGTGACTTCCACACATGGCTTTAGGGGCTGAGCTGTAGTGGCTGCTGGAAGTCTAACCTCCCTCAATTTCCCTCCTTGCTTTTCTCCCAGTGTTGAACATAACCATGTCCACCAATGAAAATGCTAATTCACCAACTGCCCAGCTTAATAGGTTTAAGAACAAAGGGAAAGACAACACTGAAATGAGGCGCCAGCATATTGAAGTGAATGTAGAACTGAGGAAAGCTAAAAAAGATGACCAAATACTGAAAAGAAGAAACATCTGCACTTTTCCTTATGATGCTACTTCTCCATTGCAGGAAAACCGAAATAACTAGGGCTCTGCACTTTGGTCTGTTTAAGATATTGTCAAAGGCATAAATCTGAAGGTTCAACTTCAGGCTACCCAAGCTGCTAGGAAACTCATTTCTAGGGAAAACAGCCTCCCATAGACCAAATAATTGAGGCTGGTATGATTCCAAAGCTTGTAGGCTTCTTGGGCAGGACAGACTGTAATGCTATTCAGTTTGAATCTGCTTAGGCACTTACTAGCATTGCTTCTGGAATATCAGACCAAACCAAGGCTGTGGTAGATGGAGGGGCTATACCTGTGTTCATTGCCCTATTGGCCTCTCCCCAGACTCACATCAGTGAACAGGCAGTGTGGGCTCTAGGAAACACTGCAGGTGATGGTTCAGCCTACAGAGACTTGGTTATCAAGTATGGTGAAATAGACCCTCTTTTAGCTCTGCTTGGATTTCCTGATATATCATCATTAACATGTGGTTACTTAAGAAATCTTACCTGGCCACTTTCATATCTTTGTCGTAACAAGAATCTTGCTCCCCTAATAGAAGTTATTGAGCAAATTCTTCCTACCTTAGTTTGTCTTTTGCATCATGATGATCCAGAAGATCTGGCAGATAACTGTTGGGCCATTTCCTACCTCACAGATGGCTCAAATGACAGGATTAAAGTGGTTGTGAAAACTGGAGTTGTCCTACAGCTAGTGAAACTTCTAGGATGTGGTGAATTGCCCATAGTGACTCCTTCCTTACTGGCTATAGGAAACATTGTCACTGGGATAGATGAACAACTCAGATTGTAATAGATTCAGGAGCACTTGCTGTCTTTCCTAGCCTCCTTACCCCAAAACCAATATCAAGAAGGAGTCTGCATGGACCATGTCAAACATCACGGCTGGCCGTCAGGACCAAATACAGCAAGTTATGAATCATGGACTAGTTCCATACTTGGTTGGAATTCTGTCAAAGGGAGACTTTAAGTCACAGAAAGAAGCTGTATGGGCTGTCACAAAATAATCAAGTGGTGGAACAATTGAGCAGATTGTGTATCTTGTCCAAAATGGAATTCTGAAACGTTTAATCAACTTCTTGTCGGCAAAAGACAGCAAAATTATACTGGTTATTTTGGATGCAATTTCAAATATTTTTTTCTGCCTGCCAAAAAACTAAATGAAACTGAAAAACTGTGTATCCTAATTGAAGAATGTGGAGGACTAGACAGAATTGAAGCACTTCAATCCCATGAAAATGAAATGGTGTATAAGTATTCTTCAAGCTTAATTGAAAAGTATTTCTCTGCAGAGGAAGAAGATCCAAATGTTGTCCTAGAATCTACCTCTGATGGCTATACCTTTTAGATTCAAGATGGCATGCCTGAGAACTTTAACTTTTAGATTTTACAGTCAAACTTTCAAGTCTTTTATGACATATTCTTGTTAGAATTTTGTCTTACTGTCTCTCCATTTTAAGATTTTTTAAATGTGACTTTTAATGTAGCAATAATACATACTCAAACAGTTTGAACTGTGTATATACTGTATGAAACCTCTATCCTCAATAGGGTTCTGATTTCTATGTGGAATTTCCTGTTTTGCAGTGTCCTGTAAATAAAAACTTAATTCCACACTTGGCCTGCCTAATTTATCACATTTTAAATGGGTGCTACCTTTTAGTCCAAGAAAATTGGGAGATTCTATTCCAAGGATCTGTGAATTTTGTATGTGGTTATTTCTTCCATAAATGGAGTTTGTAACCTCAAGAATGTAGTTTTTAAAGAGTTGATTTGGCTGAAAATCTGTGACTTTGTGGCTGGCCCAATGTAAACTTTTCTAAAACTATTCTGCTAGTCTTAAGACTAGCAGTTACCACTAGGCCAGGTTGATCATCCTAACCCAGCTTAATGTAGAATACAGCAGAGCTTGCATTTTATTCATAACAGCCTTTGTCAAATCAACATGATGGTAGATTCAAACTTCAGTGGAAGAGATGTTTGTGTTTCTATTCTGATTATTGTACCTTAGTAAACAAACAATTTCCAATGTGAGAAACTTATCGGGCATTCTAAAGTTCATTTTTAACTGTCTTTCTCTCTCCTCCCACCCAGATTTCCTTCCTTGCCATTTTGTACTATTGTCTCTTAATCTGTAAACACTCTTAGGTTTTAACTGCTATATAAATGTAAATTTAATCTCCACCAAAAAAAAAACATAGAAAGAGAGGACTTCCAAACTTTCCTGATGAAAAGCCTGGAGGTGAACAGAAAATTACATCTTCAAAAATAAGACTCAAGAGAAGCAAATAAGTAAACAGGAAAGAAAAACAATCAATCATGTTATTCAATAAGGTTAAGCATTTTACATTCCTACATGAGAAGATGATTCTTGAAACTTTTGGGACCTATATCTTGATTATGACATTTAGAAAGGGGTATACACAGAAAGTAGGCATTAGTTGACTTAAATGTAATAATTAAAAAAATTAATTAAGGGGTGAATAAAAGGATTGTACTGGGAGAAGAGGAAAGGATAAGTCAATAAAAGGCATATTACATCACATGTAGTGGCAGAAAGACCTACTGCTGCACAGGGGAAGACAGCGAAGGGGCGAGCATAGTTTAAACCTTACTCTGATTGAAATTTGCCTCAAAGAGGGAATAACATACACACTCAATTGTGTTTAGAAATCCATCTTACAATATAGGAAGTAGGAAGGGTAAGGGAAAAAAAGGCGGCTGATAGAAGGGTGGAGAGACTGAGGGAGGTAATGGTCAGAAGTAAAACACTGTTGAGGAGGGAAAGGGAGAAAGAAGAGATATAAGCATGAACAAGGGAAAATAGGATGAAAAGAAAGACACAGTTAGTAATCCTAACTGTGAATGTGAATAGGATGAACTCTTCCATAAAAGGGAAGCAGACAGCAAAGTGGATTAAAAACCATAATCCTACAATACATTGTTTACAAGAAACACATCTGAAGTAAAGAGATGCATACAGAGTAAATTAAAAGGCTGGAGCAGATAATATTAAGCTTCAACAGAAATTTTTAAAAAAGCAGGGTTAACAGTCCTGATCTTAGACAAATCAAAAGCAAAATTAGATATAATTTAAAGAGATAAGAAAGGAAACTATATCTTGCTAAAAGATTACCATAGATAGTGAAGTAATATCAATACTAAACATACAGGCACCAAGCAGTATAACATCCATATTCTTAGAGGAGAAGTTAATTGATTTATAGGAAGAAATAGAAAACAAAACTACAATAGGGTGGGACCTCAACCAATCACTCTAACAACTAGAGAAATCTAACCACAAAATAAAAAAGAAAGAAGTTAAGGAGGGGAAGAGAATTTTAGAAAAGTTAGATATGATAGACTTCTGGAGAAAAATGAATGGGTATAGAAAGGAATATATCTTTTTCTCAGTGGTACATGTCATCTACACAAAAAATGACCATGTACTAGGGTGTAAAAACCTCACAATACAATGCAGAAAGGCAGAAATATTAAAAGCATAATGATGTAATAAAAATTACATGTAATAAAGGGCTACAGAAAGGTACAATAAAAATTAATTGTAAACTAAATAATCTAATCCTGAAGAATGAATGGGTCGAATGATGGGGGGGTGGGGGAGGTGGAGTCAAGATGGCAGACTAGAAACAGGACCTCCATGCAGCTCGGCTCCCACCGCCGACAATACATGTAAAAGGGGACTCTGAACAAATTTTGGAGCTACAGAACCCACAAAATGACTCAGAGAAGCTAACCTCCCACTGAGGACAGACCAGCAGGCCAGCTGGAATTGGCAGAAATTGGCCAGCACAGCACTCTGGGAGCTGAGCCCAGTCCTACACCAAGGTTTTAGCTCCAGGGTGGGCCTGACCAGCCAAGAGCTGCTCCAGAATTTTCAACACATAGATGCTAATGACAAAGTGAGAGCTCAGTGCAATGTGGACTTTGGGACCCTGTAGTTGGTATTGCCTTAGCTTTTGCCCCTGGGGCAAGAAGCCCAGGCACTGCCATGTGGCAGCTTCACCTCCTGGCCTGCAGAGTATAGGGGGACAAAGTGACCAGTCTGAGGGGTAATCTCTGTTGCTTTAACCTGCTTGGATCTGGATTGTGGTCCAGGGTGGAGGTCCTGGGGTGTGCGACCAGCTCATCAGAGCGTGTGGAGGCTTCAGAGAGGGCATGCAACTAATACATCTGGCAGCTGAGAAAACCTCAGAGTTTGGAACGAAGCTCCCCTGTATGGTGGCAACATCCTACTGTGGTAAAAAGCCCAAAAGTCAAGTAATTGAGTGGCAAAATGAGCAGGCAAAGGAAGCAAACCAAGCAAAGCAATCCGACAATAGACTCTTATTTTGGGGACAAAAAAGGATCAAAGCATGGAACAGGAGGAAGAGAGTGAAGTCAGAGCTCCTCCACCAAAAGTTTCCAAGAAAAATGTGAGTTGGTTACAGGATATAGAGGACCTTAAGAAGCAGATAAGAGAAGTGGAGGAAAAATTGGGAATAGGAATGAGAATGCTTCAAAAAAATTATGAAATGAGAGTCAATAGCCTGATTGAGGAAAATAACACCTTAAAAAATAGACTAAATTAAATAGCAAAAGAGGCTCAAAAAGGCAATGAGGAGAAGAATGCCTTAAAAAGCTGAATTTGCCAGATGGAAAAAGAATCTTAAAAGCTCACTGAGGAGAATCATTCCATCAGAATTAGATTGGAGCAAATGGAAGCGAATAACTTTATGAGAAATCAAGAGGCTGTTATATCCAAACAAATGAAAGAACAGAAGGCAATGTGAAATATCTCATTTGAAAAACCACTGACCTGGAAAATAGATGCAGGAGAGATAATTAAAAAATTGTTGGACTTACCTGAAAGCCATGATCAAAGAAAGAACCTAAAAATTATCCTCCAAGAAATTCTCAAGGAAAAGTGCCCTGATGTTTTAGAACCAGAGGGAAAAATAGAGGTTGAAAGAATCCACCAATCACCTCCTGAAAATGATCCCCAAAAGAAAACTCCTTGGAATATTATATCCAGGTTCTGAAATTCCCAGATCAAGGAGATAATGTTACAAGCAGCCTGGAAGAAACAATTTGGATACTGTGGAAAGACAATCAAGGTAACTAAGGATCTGGCAGCTTCTACACTGAGAGATCGAAGGGCTTGGAATGTGATACACTGGAGGTCAAAGGAGCTGGGATTAAAACCAAGAATCACCTACCCAGCCAAACTGAGTATCATGTTTCAGGGGAAAATATGGTGATTCAGTGCAATAGAGGACTTTCAAGAATTCTTGATGAAAAAAACCAGAGTTGAATAGAAAATTTCACATTCAGATAGAAGAAGCAAGAGAAGTATGAAGGTAAATGGGGAAAAGAAATCATAAGGAATTTATCAAAGTTGAACTACTTACATTACTACATGCAAAAAGGATAATTGTAACTGATGAAGCTTTTCTCAGTATGAAAATAGTTGAAGGGAATATAAATATGTGTGTGTGTATATATATATATATATATATATATATTACATATATGTCTATATCGGAGGGTATATGGGCATATGAATACATATGTGAATGTGTGTATATATGTTTACAGGTATACATAGATACAGGGCACATGACCAAATTGAATAGGAAGGGATGATACTTAAAAGGTGAAATTAAGAGGTGAAAGAGGAATATAATGAGAGGAGATGGGGAGAGATAGAATGGGGTAAATTACCTCATATAGAAGAGGCAAGGGAAAATGGTTACATTGGAGATTAAGAACAGGAAGTCAAAAGGCAATGGGTCAACCTTATTCTCATTGAATTTGGCTCAGGGAGGGAATGAAATACACATTAAATAGGGTATCTCACCGTACAGGAGAGTTGGGAGGGAGGGGATTGAGAGGAGAGATGATGAAAGCGAGAGCAGGCTGGGGGGGAGGGAAGTTGGATGCACCCCCTTTTGAAAAGGGATGTGATAAAATTAGAGAATAGAACAAGTGGGAGGTGGGATTGGAGGGGGAGACATATAGTCAGTGTTTTACAATATACCTACTATGATAATGTTTTTCATTAGCTACACATATACAACCTATACTGAACTGCTTATCTTCCCAGTAATGGTGCGTGACAATGAAGGAAGGGAATGAATCTGGAATTCGAAGTTTTTAAATCAAATATTATATATATATATACATATACACTATTATTAATACTATTTTACATGTAATTGGGAAACAAGATATACAGGCATTGTGGCATAGAGATCCACCAAGCCCTACTGGAAAAGTCAAAGGGGGTATGGGAGAAGATATGGGAGAGAGCAGATTGGAGGAGGGGATATCCTGTGGGACTCCCATTTTGAGGCGGTGGGTAGGGGAAAAATGGGTAGAAATTTTTAACTCAAAATCTGATGGAAATGAATTATGTAAATAAAAATTTAATAAAGCATTTGAAAAAGAAAAAAGAATGAATTGGTCAAACAATAAATCATGAAGATAATAACTTCATCCAAGAGAATGATAATAATGAGACAAAATGCCAAAACTTAGGGGATGCAGAAAAATCAGTTCTTAGGGGAAATTGAGATCACATAACATAATTTTGTTAGAGACACAGACAGAATTTTGTTTGTTCGTTTTTTTCTCGGGCTTTATCAGAAGCACGTGAGAATAACCAGACAGTTAAAATATTTAAAATTAAAACCACACTGATAAAAATGGTGGGGGTAGTCCAAGGCTGCAACTCAGAATGTCAAGAAAGGTAATTAGGAAAATGGCCAAGGGACTTGAAATAAAAGAAGAGTGTAGACAAGAATCAATGTGTTTCAATAAAGGTTCTGGTTGTGCAAAGTAGGAGTTTGTTGTTAGGGAAGGAGTGATGGTTTGGGGAAGAACTGAGTAATGGAGGTATAGGAGTTCATGATAAGAATAAAACAATTTGGAGTTCATAGCAGAGAGAGAAGTAGAATGATAACAGGATTGCTGTCTGATAAAAAAAATTCAGAATTCACGCACGTGGAAGTGATACATTTGTGGGCAATAACAAGATCAAGTTTATAATCATCTCTTTTTTTTTTTTTTGCAGAGATAGAGTGGAAGTCATGAGAAGTGATAAGTTGAAAAACTAGGATCCTAAGGTGTTTACTGACGTATTAATATGTATGTTGACATCTCTAATACAAAGACAAGAAAGTGTTGGGGAAAAGAGGAAGACTACATCAGGCAATGAATTAATTGATAAAAAACGGAGAATTTATTAAAAGTTGTTAGATAACATCTACTAGAATCTTGATTGAATGTCGAATATATCCATTAATGATGGAGATTGTGTAAGTGGCATTGGGGAATAAAGAATATTACAACTACCATAAATTGAATTGTGAGTCAAAAGATATGAGTAAAAGTGCAAACAGGCCTAGAAATGGTTGCCAGGGTAGCTGTGTCATGAGGAAGGAGCAATATCTCCATGAAAACCATGAGATGAAACCAGTATGTATGGAAAAAAAAGCATAAGATGAAAACAAATTTGTCATCTATAGAACAGGCATTCCAAAGAGCATAGTGACAGAGGTGGGTAGATTTAGAATGGTCTTTGGTGAGTGAACAGAATGGAAATAAGAATCCAACCAAAGGGGAAGAATAGGTATTAATAGTTACAGCTAGAGATTTAGAATTACTGGGATTAGGAAAGTATGGAAAAATAGGAGATTTTCATCACTGATGGATGAGCTCAATGTATATTATCAATATATTCAGTGGTCTTGCCTGAGCTTGGAGATCTCTTCTGGTTTTAGGTAGCAGTGTGTAGTTGAAAAACTGGAAATAGATGAGGGGAGAGATACCTGTGCAGGGGCAGACTCAGGTAATGTGATTGATAGAGATGGAGTTGCGGAGGGGGAGAGGTGGAATGGAGTTTCTCTTTTTTCAAGGTTGGCTGAGGAAACAATGGTCCCATCTTCCTCCACGTGGCAAACTGAAGATTGTATAGGTCAGGTTTTATCATTTTCCATTAAGGCAGTGCATTCAAGGTATAAGGGTCCAAGTTTGTAAAGGTAGTTCATGAACTTTCTTGGCAGTTTTTGTGCTCATACATCTAGTAGACTTCAGTACTCATAATGGAAGGCCCCAATATACATTCTGAGCATATTTATGGCTTTCTTGGGCAGAGACTCAAATGAATCTCACCTAAAGAAGGACAGAGAAAATTCTTGTGTAAAATATGATTCTCTTTCATCATATTCTTTCTTTATGCTGAAATGAATTAACTTTGCTAACACACAAAAGGTTAAAAATGAAGTTTTCTCTAGAAGAATCTGAAAACACAATTTATTTCTGTTGTATTTATTTGTTTATTTATTTATCTGCCCTAGGTAAAGTTTGAAAATTATGGTCTCCTACATTTGTGTCTCCATGAGAACACTCATCACAAAATGAATACCCATGCTTCAGGGAGTGATAATTTGTTATTTTTGTCATTTTCCAGCATTTTAAAAGTTCATATTTATTTCTAAAGCTATATTTAACAAAGCCCTTTCCCTAATGGGTGAAGTATCTGATTACTTGCTTACTTTAACTAATTTAGTCTTTCCTTTCCCTACTCTAATCTTTCATTGAATTGGAAGAAGTCTGGGACAAGATTCCTAACATATTAGTATCATAACCAAGCCTTCCATAATATATCTGACTACTTTCAAATTCCTCCCCAAACACCTACCAGAAGGCTAAACATATAGTGGACATTCAAGAAACACTCATTCAATTTGACAATGTTTCATGTAACTAAAGTTTGGGAATTCGTTCTGAGGAAAGATTAGATACAGTAAGTACTATCAAAGTATAAAGATTCAAATGTCAGTAGAGATTCTTTTTTCTTCAAGAAAACATGTATTTATTTTTTGCTGTTTTTTAAGTTCCCTCTGTCAGCACAGAATAAAATCTTAAGTAGGTCCTTGGAGATAACTACTAACTATGGATGAAATGAGAATCTAACTAATAGAGGAAAATTGCTTTTTGTGCAAAGGACATTTTTTTAAAAGAAAGATTACATAAAGACAGCACAATGGATTATTAAATTGCCTAGTTGAAAGCAAATGATAAAAGGTGAAAAGATGATTAAATCCATTGTAAAATAGTAATCTTGTCTAAAGATTCAATGTAGATGGCCAGATATTCAGAAGGGTACATGATATATAACTGGATTCTTTTAAGTGTTCCTAAGTAAAAGAAAATGTATTTAATATGCTTCATAAAAATCGATGCTAATCAATATAATTAAACCAAAATTAGAAAGCACGAGTGGTGACACTGAAAATAGAAGTTCACACAGAAAGAAAGTGCTTAGAAAAGGCAACCAAAATAATAGCACTGCAAATGGCTGTATACTTAGCAGGTCAATAGGAATAAACTTTTCTATTAAACCAACTAATTTTTCTTTCCCCTTGTAGAGAAGGTATGTTTTAACTTCTCTCTGTCTCTCTGTCTCTGTCTCTGTTTGTCTGTCTGTCTCTCTGTCTCTGTCTCTCTCTCACAAATACACACACACATACATATAAATTTAACTCAATGGTCCAAAACCATTAATTGATTGAGTTGTTACAATATTAGATGCTTTACAAAATATCTCAGTTTGAAATACAACATAAGTTTAGTATCTGCCTTTATATGACACATATCTTTCTATACACATAATTAAAAATTGAATTTTTCATTTTTTATTGGAAATATGGGGAAAATATATTATTATATCAATTGATAGCCAATGAAAACTTGTATTATATATATACATATATACATACACATACATACACATGAGTATTTATATATATGTGTGTATATGTGTGTGAATATGTGTATGGAGGGAGAGAGAGAGAATGTATAAAGTCTATTTATATGAAAACATCCAGAAACAAACAAAACCTTGAACATTTCATTTTAAAAATCTGGTTTTTCATATATCTGATGTACCCCCCCCCAAAAAAAAAAAACAACAATCCTTAGAAACATCTGAACTTAGGGATAATATTCCCCTCACACACACACTCTCAAAGTTTTAACATAAATGCATACAATAATAAACTACTCTCACATATTTCTAATAATTAACTTATAATACAACATGATTATGTTTAATGTTAAAATTCTAAACAATGTTAATATACAGATAAATGTGCATATGTTCCAACAAAATGAATTGAAAATTAAGGAAGTTTATTAGAGTCTCTTGCATGTTGGGTAAAGTGTTAATGAAACCTTAACTCTAGCATTTGCTCAAAAATTGTATTGTATGAAGTGTAGATTATAACCTTCTCCTGTAGGTACAATACTATTATTGGGGAGATTACAGCTTCATTGAAGTAATGAAGAAAATTAAATATACCCCACAAAAGAAAACAGTCAAGCAGACAAGGACCAAAAAGAAGTATAAAGACTATGATTGGGAGTGGGACCAGGAAAGGGGCCAGTATAGGGAAAAGCCAGGACCACCATGAGGAAGAGCAGGAACCTGGTGCACTAAGGGTTTCATGAATTTCTTCCATTAAATTGGCCCTTTCCAGTATATTTTTGGTGCGGAGTTCTACCTGTCGAGAATTATTGATATACATGCAGCAGGAAGTGTTAGCTAGGGCACAGACACCTCCACTAGAGGCCAGCAGATAATCTAAGGCTATGCGATTGTCCAGGACCACATTGGCCAGGGAGTCCAGAGACTGCTGGATTTCCTGAAGGCTAAATGCAGTCTCTGTTGCCAAATGATGCAAGGCTACTGTCAGGTCCAGGGGGTGATGGGTCAAGGACTAGGAGAATGGTTGGTACTCAGCCTGAGATGTCACCTGCATCTAGGTTGCTGAGCCTAAAAGACAAATCTAGCAAAAAGACTAAACATATAAGGGGCAAAAAGAAGTGAGAGAAAATTGACCAGAAGTGGAATGAGTATGTGCTAGTATAACCCATTACTCAGACTATTTCACTGTCCCTTAAATTTTCCCATAGACAAGATACCTTATAAGTGTTTATTCTTTTTACTAACATAATTGTATTGCCTTTAACAAAAGAGGTTCCTGACTTGAATCTCACAGCTAGATAGTAGATATACATCCTTGTTTCACAAAGCTTGTTTATCCTCTGATTATATTAACTCTAGAAGAAAGAGATACTTCATGGGTCGGCCAGGTAGCACAGCGAGTAAGAGCACCGGCTCCAGTGTAGGGATGACCTGGGGATCAAATCTAGGCACAGATACTCAGCACCACACCCAGAAATAACTGGCCATGTAACCTTGAGCAAGTTACTTAGCCCCGATTGCTTTAAAAAAAAGAGAGATACTTCAGAAATTGAATCTTTTACATGTCCTTTCAGTTACAAATGTTAACTTTTGCTTAGATAATGGAATAACTACAAATTCAGATCAAAACAGCAAGATCTCTTATGCTTTACAACTCACTACGTTAATTTAGCAATAAATTTATCTTGCAAATGAAAATTTTAGTAGGACTTTTAAAATCATACGATTTAAAATTTCTTCTAAAAGTATTTTCCCTTCTTTTAAAAGAGTTCAAGATTCATAAATGATCACTAAACTTTTATGAAGAAAGTTGAAAACTTTTAAAATAATCTTAAGCAGTTTGCATAACTTTCTGCACATGTTCTAATCCTAGATGAAAATAATATTAGATTTTCCAGTAAGCTAACACGAAAGAGCTCACATCTTTTACTGACTCCTTGTTCTGATCATAGAAACCTGCTTTAGAAGGAAAAAAGCAGGGACCTGCGACATTCCAAATATGACAGGATAAGACATACTTGATTCTGTTTAAATTCAGGTTAGTTACAGATATCCAACCAGGCAGTATCCATTCCACCTCAAAGCTAGACTCAGGAATAGGTGGGGAACATTCCTTTTCAAAGGAACCCCATGGGTAAACTGAGCCAGGAGGGATCCCATCCCAGATGGAGGCTAAGATTTTCCCTCCAGTCTTTACCAAATGCAGACTTCCACTTGTCCACAGCACGGGATCACATTTCCTCTGAGTACCTTGTGGCATTTTCTCTCTGATACTGATTTAATGCAGATAACTATACCCAAATTCAAACTCAAAATAAAATTTAGTTATGGTCCCAAATGCCTTTTACCTTAAACAACAAGCTTCACCAATCACAGCTTAGAGCCCGTTATAATTATTTCTATTCTCTTGTAGCTGCAATAAGCAATAAAGTTTTATCAGGTCTCACAAATGTAAGGAATTCCGTTTACCATCTTTCCTTCTGAAATCTAAAAGCTAGTTGATAAAAATCCTTTTTAATCCTTGCAACTTTTTAGCAAGTTAGGTTCATTTAAAAACTACATGACTGAAAAAAAAAAGTTCTTTTTCCCATGACCTTGCTAAACAGAGATAGTTTCCAGGGGATTTGGCAGTTTTACAACATCGTAAATGCAGGAGTGACTGGGGGAAGGGCTAATAATGATGCCCCTGCTTAGCCAATTTTCATACCTGCAGGAGGACTGTTCTGAATGGTCAGAACTAGTCAGAATAAAGTTGTCACAATTTTAGGTTTTAGCATTAAAACAGTAGCCCAATAACTTAGTTAACAGTCTTACAATTTTAAACAATCTTGACTGAAACTTCCTTTTAAACAAAAACAGACTAGGAAGCTTATGATTTCCCAAAGTACAATACTCCAAAACTTTAAGAGAAACTGCTTCTCATACAGCATAGATAGCACAGCTGTTTACCAGCAACAATATCATAAACAATTATCATGTTCTTAAATTTGAACTTTTAAATAAAAACAAATGAATTACCAGTCTGGTGACCTTAAAAACCCCACATAAAGTTACACAGAACTAAAATCTTTTTTTGATGCCATACAACCAATCAACTTATCACTAGAAATCAATTACATTCTGGAATCTCACATAGATGGTGAATGTGGTGATCCATAAACCTTCAAATTAACATAATTTAACAATGCATAAAAACATAATTATGTCACATATTTTTTCAGATATTGAATTTTTAAACATTTACATGTACATTACTGCATAAATTTTATTCCTCATCCTAACTTTAGTATTAAATAGAATCCCATGGAGTAGAATACCAAGAGGGAAATAAGTCTATTGGGGAGAAATGGAATATAAGAATGACATTGTGAAGTCCCAAAGCAAACTAATTCCAATGAAAAGGGAAAAATAAATTCATTTTAAGAAATTAATATGCTGCACAGGAAAATTATTCAATGGACTTATTTAATTCATTCTTCATTTTTTAGTATTTTTAGCTATTTATTTTTCTGTCCATTTGTTTACTTGCTGCTTTTTAAGAAAGAAATATAGAGAGAATGTAAGAAAAGTCAAGGAAAACAAGACTGAATATGTTCTGTCCCTAGTAAAATAGTGCCAAAAATGATAAGTTGAGAATGATTAGAGGCTGATGAGGGAAGCTAAAGACAGCAAAAAAAAAAGTAGGGGGGGTTATTTTTAGCTATATGAGGAGAAAAGGTGGATGAATCCACGATAACTCATAATTGAGAGAAGAAAGAGTTGCTCAATTTTTGTTTTGTTCCTGTTTTCTGCTAAGGAGAATGAACTTTATTCTAGAAATTATAAAGCAAAAATGACTCATGGGGAATAAATGTCCAGGATTAATAAAAAGAAAGTTAAAAGTTTACCTACCTACCACCATTGATGAATTCAAGACATTGGACAAAGAAGAACTACATCTTTAAATCATGAAAGAATTGACAAATGTGTAAGTTAAGCCATTGTCAGTTGTCTTTAAAGGGTCATTGAAAACTAGAGATTTGCCACATCATTGAAAAAAGTGTAAGTGACATTTAAAAAAAAAGAAAAACAAAAAGATAAGATAGTTTGCACACTAGGCCAATGAAGCTGACTTTGATATTGGAAGATTCTAAGGTAGATCATTAGCCAGATTATTGGTAAAAATCACTTATAAGGCACTGTGGTAGAGGGGGCATTATATGGTCATACCACAGACTAGAAAAATCAACTTTATGACCGAGTGAGGGAAGGATAGGAGTGGAAAGAGATTTTAGGCAAGGAGACTAGTTAGAAGGCTATTACAATACTCCAAGTAAAATGTGACAAGGGCCTTAATTAGGGTAGTTGTTATGATATTAGAGAAAAGCAAACATATATGATATATGTTATAAAGGTAGAAGTGTCAATGGATTGGTTGTGTGAGGTGAATGAGAGTGAGGAGTCAGTAATGACACTGGGTTGTGAGTCTAGGTGTATGGGAAGATTTTGGTGCACTTAAAAATAGTAAGTTGGGAAAGGTGAGATTTTTCTGGGAGGAAATTATGGGTTCTGCTTTGGATATCATGAGTTTAAGATACCTACATGACAAGACTTCCTAACAATATGAGGATCCAATGAAGTAATTGGTGAAGTTTAGCCTAGAAAAGAGAAGACTGTGGGGACAGGAGAGGTCAGGGTAGCTATCAAGTATTTGAAGGACTATCTTGTGACAAAAGGATTAGACTTGGTCTGTTTGGCCCTGTAGGAACCAAACTGGAAAAATGGATGGAAATATCATTTAGGCAGGATGTCATGAGTTATATTTACATACAGATATATACAAACCACCCCTACTGCTACTACCATAATCACAGACAACAAAAACTTCCTAACAATTAGAAGTGGCCCAAAGTAGGAACATGTGACTTAAGAAGTGGTAGGTTCTCTCTACTATATTCAAGTTGGAGCATAGAATTATTTCTTAGAAAAATTGGACTCAATAGCCACTGAAGTTCCTTCCAAAAATGAAAACTTTGATTATGTGAATTAGAAATTTTAAATTACTGACCCTGCAGGGTAAAGGATATATTATGTCATTTGTGTGTGTGTGACTCTTACAGACAAAAGAAAAGCAAATACATAAACTGAATAAGTCTGCTTCATTATTCAGCTTACCAACATTATCTCAGCTCAAGATAAATTTATTGTTATTTAACTCATTGGATTACCTTATTTTGCTATTGAAATATAAACTGATTTAACACCATTCCTTCAAAAGGTGATAAATTATGCATAGATATATAAATGATTTACAAAAGTCATTTTCTCCCTGGGATTTAAAAAATGCATTGAAGTGAAAGAAAAGAAACATAGACTAATATGAGACTACTGAATGTTAAATCATGACTCCATTTAAGTAAAAGAGATTGATAGTCCCTGGATACTAGAAAATGACTTCAATTCCTCGAGGATAATGTGCTTTGTGAGGTGTAGTTGTAATTAAAAAGAAAAAGGAAAATATTTTAGGGCCTGGCAATAGTCGTAGCATCAGGTGACCTGGACAAAAGTGAAAATGGTTAAAAACTGAGGAATAATGATTATGGCCAGAAAGGACTGTTGGATATTTTTTGTTTTGTTTTTATTATAATGCTATGTTAGTATGTGCTCTAAAATTCAATAGTAACCTAAATGAAGAATAGAAAGGAGCCTGAACAGTATCCTAATCCAGTCTTCTTGTTCTACATAAGAGGAAAATGGGATCCATAGAGGCTCAATGATTTTCTCAAGATTTACATTTAATGATTAAGCAAGAGTAAGACTCCAATTATCTGACTCCTAAAAAAAGTATTCTTTCCACTTTGCCACCCTTTATCCTCTCTTTTCTATTTTAGATATTACAATGATTCCAGCTATTACACTTTTATTGGATTTACTACCTCTATATTTGTTCTATGATCTCTCTCATCAACTTCTACACCTCTCTAAGAGTAAAGAGTAATACAATTAAATATATAAATCTTTAATAATAACATAAATAGCTAACATTCATATAAAGTAAAATCTCAAAAGCTCAAAAACCCTTCATAAATATTATCATTTTATTCTCCCACCAACCCTGGAGGGTAGGTATTATTATTATTATTGTATAAAATTTACAGATGGAGCAACAGGGACAGAGAGATGTTAAATGACTTGTCCAGAATCATACAGCTGGTAAGTAGCCGACCCCAGGTTGCATCACAGTTATTACTGATTCCAAGTCTAGTTTTTTATATACTATGTAGCCTACTCAGATAAATATCATGCAGATTATATTGTTTTTTTAATACTTTATTATTTTAATTATTTTATTTTTAAATTCCAGGCTCCAAATTTCTCCCTCACTCTCTCTCCCCCTCCTCAAGAAGGCAAGGAATTTAATACAGATTATACATGTGCAGTCATGGAAAACACATTTTCACATTAGCCAGATTTCCAAAAAAGCAAGAAAAAAAATTAAGAAAATTGTACTTCAATTTGCACTTAGAGTTGATCAGTTCTCTCTCTCTCTGGAAGTAGATATCATTTTTCTGTCATGAGTCTTTTGCATTGTCTTGGGTTATTGTATTGATCAGAATAGGCAAGTCTTACAGCTGATCTTCATTACAATATTGCTGTTACTGTTCACAATGATCTCCTAATTCTTTTCACTTTACTTTTTGTCAGTTCAGAGAGTTCTCGCCATATTTTTTCCCTGAAACCAGCCCCTCCATTTCTTATAGCACAATAGTCGTCCATCAAATCATATGCCACAACTTGTTTAGCCATTCCCAAATTGATAAGTATCACTGAGATTTACGAATCTCTGCACCATAAAAAAATGTGAGTATACACACATAATTACATACATATATTCCACATACACATATGAGTAAGTGTACACACATATGTATGCATATGCATGCATGCATATATACATATATATACATACATATAAACATTCTTTTTCTTTGATCTCTTGGGGATATTGACCTAGTAGTGGCATTGTAAGGTGAAAGGCTATGCATAGTTTTATGGCCCTTTGGGCAAAGTATCAAAATGTTTTCCAGAACTGATGAACCAGTTCAGTAATCCATCAATAATTCATTAGTGTACCTGTCTTTCCTCTCCAGAATATGTCATTTCTGATAGCTGTGGGCTGGTACCTCAGAATTGTTTTAATTTTCCTTTCTCTGATCAGTAGTGATTTAGGGCACTTTTAATATGATTTTAGAGAGTTCTCATTTCTTCTTCTGAAAACTTTTCATATCTTTTGATCATTTATCAATTGAGGAATAGCTAATTATTATAAATATGACTCATGTATGTATAAACATATATATACTCATATATATGCATATATATATATGACAACTAGGTTTATTTTTATTTATGCTTTTGTATTCCAAAATAATGGCACAATGCCTTGCCAAAACAGGCATTTCATTAAAGTCTGTTGACTGATAATTAAGAAAGTCTGAACTGATAAGAAAATAAATTCTGCTAAAATTAAATATGAAATGAATAAAATTCTGGTTAATATCCTAACAAAATACATATAGGATTTCTATAAATACAACTATGAAGCACTTTTGTAAAAGTAAAGAAAGACAAATCACTGGAGAAATGTTTATTGCTAGTGATGAAACGATAGCAGTATATTTAAAGTGACATTAATACCTAAATTAATTTACAGATTTGTTGCTATAATAACCAAATTACTGTAGGAATATTTTATATCACAAAAAAGATTAATAATAAAAGTCATATGGAACCACATTATAGAAAAATTTTCTTAAAGTAGATTTTAATATTGTCTTTAAATAGGATTGTGAGATAAAGTAATTAAAGAAGAACTGTATTATTTATTTCACTTAAAATATTAAGAAGAGATGGATAAATATAAGCATGATGGTTATCTACCCACATGGTGTTCAAGGTCCTCCTAATGGGACCAAGTAGGAGAGGGATGTCTGAAGACAATGTAAGTCACTATACCCAGTCCCACTAACCAGATACATTTTCATGTGAAGACAACAGGATCACATTTTTGAAGCTAAGTGTCAATGTATCCTTGTTACACTTGCTCGCTGTATTAGGACAGAATAAACTTCCATTTTTCCAATTGGTCAGTGACTGGGAAGTGCTTCATTTAGTCCACAAATAAAATATGAACTAAAAGGATGGGGACATCAGACCTCTTACGAAGACACAGTAATAAATGATAGCACTCCTAAGAATGTCTGATACATAGAAATAACATGAGATTACTGTTATGGATATAGTAAAATGGAGTTGGTTTGCAATGGTTATAGTACAAGATCTGTAGTCAAAAAGACATCTTCCTGAGTTCAAATTTGGCCTCAGACACTTACTTTGTGACCCTCAGCAAGTCAATTACCTCTATTTGACTCACTTTCCTCATCATGAGCTGGAGAATGAAATGACAAACTATTCCAGCATTTTTGCAAAGAAAACTCAAAATGGGGTCATGGATAATCAGAGCAGACCAAATGACTGAATAACACTGTTGCTATGGATACAGTAATATGCTAGGAACTTGACTTGGAATGTTCAAAATTTCTGAGGTCTATATAATCACCATCACTTACAGTAATTTCCTAATTAGAAATTTATTTGAGATGGTCTGGGATTTATTACTTTATATCAGTGCTTCCCTACATATGTTTTCCATACAGCAGTTACTTAGTACCTGTTGAAATGAACTAAATTACCCCCAGCACCATTTAGTTTCATAAACACCTGTGACAATTTGATTCTTTCCTTTCCAAGTATTTAGATTGTATGTCTTCTACTGATTTAGAAAGTGTATCAGTATTTTACTGTGGCTTAGGTTTTTACCTGAAATATCCCATTTTCTCCCCAGTTGTGCTCCATCTTCCTCTGGAGAAATCAGATTGGGTTATTCATTTTACCTGGCAATTCTTCCTAAAGTAGCTATAAAAGGAAGGAGAAATGACTGAATTTTTTATGCCATGGGTAGCTGGTTGTTGTCCTTCATATTTCAAGAGGAAAAAAACATCACTGTGTCAGGGCGTATCAGCAAGCACCCCAACATCCCCAGGGTGTCTGCTAACACAGGTTCTTAGATCTGCTTTGTTAAAGGAAAGCAACTCAAAATGGGTTAACAAGCTTACTTTAATCAGTCAAACATATGTATCATTTACCTAGTTCAGGGGAAAAAGGTCAGCACCCCGAACTTCAGAGTACACAGACAGAATTATCAAGACAGAGAAACAGATCAAGTAGACAGTTTCCCAACTGTCCAACCATTACAGTCATATAAAATCAACATCTGGGTTTCAACATCTGGGTTTTTAAAGCCGGTGGGCTCTCAACAACAGCTTCCCAGAATCCAGATCAAATCACAGAAAACTTCTCAAAGTGAGCCCCAAAACAAAGCTACACATCAGGGCTTATATAGCCTTATCCTGGCTCAGAGAATGTAACAACCTTATTGTCCCACTGGCCAATCAAAAAGTATCTACTGAAAAACAAGCCTCTCACCCCAGGCTCCAGATGCACTTTAGCCTAGGGGCAGGGAAGATCTAAAAAATTTACATTCCCATTTCACAGGGTCAATAAACAGTGTTTCTGATGGTGGATGATAAGAGCAATATGAGCTTGGAAGACTCTACCATGTCAGGCACAAATAGACCATATGACCATTTGGGAGGAAAATGTCTCTAAATTTGTGAATCACATACCTATTTTGAGCTACTGAATTTCTGCTTTGTTTATATAGGACAGTGCCTTCTTTGAAGTGGACACACCAGGAACTGTCCTGTTCCAGTCCCCCATGTCTAACAATTGATTGAATATTCTTCAGGGAGGTATTGAGAGTGTCCTTACATTACTTGTTCTGACTTCCATATGAGCAATTGCCTTCTGTGAGTTCTTTGTAAACTATTATTTAAATAAATGTTCATTTGGCATTCAAACAATGTGCCAGGCTACTTAGAGTGAATTTTCTTCAGTAGAGTAAAAATATCAGTTCCTCATATGTAGAATAAGCTAATTTAATAAAAAAAAATGACAATTCTACCTAAATTAATTTACTTATCCACCACTATACCAATCAAACAACTTAGATATTTATCTTACAGAGCTTGAGAATATAGTAAAAAAATCCATCTGGAAGAACAAAAAGTCCAAAATATCAAGGGAAAGACTATAAGCAAATTGAGAGGGTAAGGAATAGTTTACCTGTCAGATATAAGGAGAAGAGAAGAATCCATGACAAAACAACAGAGAAAATTATGAAATGCAAAATGGATAATTTTAATTACATTAAATTAAAAAGGTTTTGCACAAACAAGCCAGTGCAACCAAAATTAGAAGGGAAATAGAAAACTGAAAAGGAATTTTTACAACCAGGGTCTCTGATAAAGACCTCATTTTTAAAATATATAGAGAACTGAGTCAAATTTATAAGAATACAAGTCAGTCCCCAATTACTAAGTGGTCAAAGATTATGAACAAGCAGTTTTCAGAAGAAGATTTTAAATCTATTTATAGTCACATGAAAAATGCTCTAAATCACTATTGATTAGAGAAATTCAAATTAAAAGAACTCTGAGGTAACATATCATACATATCAGATTGGCTAACATGACAGAAAAGGAAAAAGATATGTATTGGAGAAGATGTGGAAAAATTGGAACACTAATGCATTGCTGGTAGAACTGTGTCTAACCATACTGGAGAGCAATTTGAAACTATGCCCAGAGGGCTATAAAACTGTACATATGCTTTGATCCAGCAATATCACTGCTAGGTCCATATCCTAAAGATATAATAAAAAATAGAAGGTACAAAAGCATTCATGGCAGCTCTTTCTGTGATACAAAGAATTGGAAATTAAGGGGATGCCCATAGTTGGTGAACAACTTGTTGCCTATGAATGTAATGGAATATAATTGTTCTGTAAAAAATGATGAGAAGATGAATTTCAGAAAAAAGAGTTGTAAGGATTTAGATGAACTGATGCTTAATGAAGTCAGCAAAAGCAGGAGAACATCATACATAGTAACTTTGGTAGACTTAGCTCTTCTCAGCAATACAGTGATCTAAGACAATTCCAAAAGACTCATGATGGAAAATGCTATGCATATCCAGAGAAAGAAATATGGAGTCCGAATGCAGACCAAAGCATACTGTTTTCTTTCTTTTTTCTTTCTTGTGGTTTTCCCTTTTTGTTTTGATTCTTCTTTCACAACCTGGCTAATATGGAAATATATTTAATATGATTGTACATTTATAACCTATATAAGATTATATACCATCTTGGAGAGGATGGAGGAGAGGGAAGTGAAAAATTTAGAACTCAAAATCTTAGAAAAGTGAATGTTGAAAACATGCATACATACATTTATACACATATACATATATACATGTGTATGTATATATGTGTATGTGTATATATATAAATAAATACATATGTGTACATAGAGAGACAGAGAGTGATCTTATTGTTTCAGATATTTTGAAGTTTTGTGTTGCCCATAATTTTGCACATGTAGCAATGAAAAGTATAATCAATTTCACACAACTTTTTTTTTATACTTCCATATGTTTGTGTGTGTTTTCACATCAGAGTAGGATACCAAACTGCTAAGGTAAGCAGGCCAGGGTTAGGTAAGTTGAAACAGACAAGTTTTAGAATATCTTTTCTAGCCTCTTCTTTACACCAGGAGATGAGGAGTGGGGTCCCTAAAAAGGCTGCTGAGATACCCCAGGTGATGCTGAATTTCTCTTCTGCTTCAGTTGAGTGAAAAGATGACTATGGCCTGGGCCCCCTTTGTGCAGGGTTGCTACTACTGCTCCCAGTGTTTCTGTACCCACTCTTTCATTGCTTGCCCATTGCTACAAGATTTTGAGTAGGAGTTAAATGACATGACATAAAATTGAATTGTATTTAAATGAGGTAGGGCTATGTAAAGTCACCAGCCTCCCTCCTCCTCCAGATCCATCTGAGTCCAGTGGTAAGATAGAAATCAGGATGACTGGAAATGGCCCTGGATGCAGTGGGGGACCTTGGCCTTTTTAAACAAAGGTCTCCAACTGGTCTCAATTTGATTGAGGCAACACCCATTGAATGATAATGTGCAGCTTGGTAAAAAATGAGGCAGAGAAAGCCCTTTTTTACAATAGTCAAAAACAAACTAACAAAACATGAATTTTGGAGGGGAAGACCCCCCGGGTCTTTATTGCTATTTGTATTCATTTTGAGTAATCAAGGCTCAACAAATGACCAAGTGGGGCTTGGACTGGGACCTATTACTGTCTAATCAATGAGAGCCAGAGCGATTTGGGTTTAAGGCATGACTCTTAAAAAAGAAATCTAGCCTGTAAACCCCAACCACATTCCCACCTCCATGTCCTCTTCTGTGTTTATCCACATTTCATATGCCTTTCAAAACAATTCAATTTCACCTTCTCCACGAATTCTTCCTAGAGTCTCAAACAATCAGTTCCTCTTTTGAACTCCTCAAACTCATTTTTTATAAAACTCTTTTGCAACTTCCTCTAATAAGTAACACTTCAAAAGGACCATTCTTGCAGATGCCAACATTGCCATGTCTTCTTAGGGGGAAGAAAATAAATAAAAATCACTAAGTGGTCAATACATAGAATGAAACTATACAAATTTATCCAAATTGAGGGTAAAAATAATAAAATAATGAACTTTTAAAATATGAAATGGCAAAATAGTATGGGTGATGTCTTGACTCATACATAACTTGGATTTATGAAAAACTAGTCAACAGCCTCACTCTTTTTTCCAGAGTCATCAAAATCTAATGTCAAGACAAAAGTCAAGACAAGTGGTAATGGCTTAGGATACACTCCATAGTTCCTGTTTCCACCACTTCCATGGCCATTGGAACAAATAGTTCACATCAATTGGTGGAAGTCTTCACATGTTTGGGGTAAATGCCCACTAGTTCACCAATGGGTTTGGAGAACTGGTTAAACTCAACCTGGGTTAGTTCGTTTGTTGAGACAGTTTTACCAGGGTGTAACTGCTGCACATTCTACAGCATCCTGCAACCATAGCTGGGAGCTGGGTGTCAGTTGGATACCAAAGAGAGAAAGCAGACCTGAAAAAGGGTCCTGCAGCTCTCACACCAGAGGTACTGGTCTTCCCTTAAGATTCTCTACACTCCAGCTACTCATTGATACCCATGGGTATCTATATTTCAGGGGGAGAAAAGAATTAGACTTCCTAACTCCACTAAGCACCAACCAGCTTCAAAAATATTTCTACTTATTCTCTACATGTATGGAACATGCTAATATTCAAATCATCTAAGTGATTTCTGTTTCCAATTGTTTCCTACTCAAATTCATTTTTTCAAAGCATATCCAGAATTGCTAAATTGTCACTTTTTAAATGTACCTCATTTTGACATATTCAAAAATTTGCTACTACAGACAAAACATTGTCATTTAAAAAAAGAAAAATCCATATAATCTACATTCATTTCCATACCTGTGGCCTTTTTTCACATTGCATCTTACAATTGGCTACAATCCTAACCCACCCATCAAATCTTCCAAGAGACCAACTCAAATTCCACATATATTCTCTGAAATATTATTAAAATTATTTTAATTAAAATGACAAATCCTTAATGGAATTCCAAATACTATTTACTTATAAGTGACTGACAAGATGATCTAGTATGAAAAGCACAGGTTTTGAGTTTAGAGGGGGAGTGAAAATCCAGGTACTATTTTGCTCTTGATCTCACAATTTAGAACACTGAGGTAAACAGATAATAATTAATTTATCCAGGGTCACATAGCTAGTAAGTGTCCAAGTCTGGATTTGAACTCAGATCATCCTGACTACAAGTTCTGTGAACTATCCAATATACCATGGAACTGCTTACCTGGATAGGAGTGACAGTTCTTTCATTAACTATCTTTTAGAGTATTTTTCAGAGCCTCAATTTCCTCATCAGAAAAAGTGGTCAGATTATTAATTTAAAGTGTGTATGTATGGACATGTATATAAACTTTCATACATATATGTACACACACGAACATATGTATACATATATACACATATGTATGCATGTGTGTATAAAATGTATATAAAATTGTAATTCCAAGGAACATTCCTTGTACTAACCATCAGCTAAATAAATGTGTCTTATTATTGCTATTACTACTAATCAGAATTTCCTTATTTTCCTTGTCTGGTAATTCTGTCAATTTTTTACATGCATTTTTTGTCATCACTTTATTTTAGTGAATTTGTGTAATCTCCTAATTGTAATTATCTAGTGGTCCTTTAGAGTGTCTCTTACTTGCCTTTTCTTCCATCTATTAGAGGAAATGATATTTATAAAGATAGGTAAAAAATTAGATAGATAGATAGATTGATAGATAGATAGATAGATAAATAGATAGATAGATAGATGAATGGATGGATAGACAGATGAACAGTTAGAAAAATAGTATGGCATATTTGATATATGTATGCACATAGACACATATGTTACTTATTTATATGTATAATGCAATACAAATAGTAGATATATACATGATAGATACAATAGTGTCTATATTTGATTCTTATATAATCAAATGCAATTCAATATGTGTACATATATGTTGCACTGTGTTTGTGTGTATATATTTATAAACATAGAAAAGGCAGTATAGTAAAGTGAACTATACTCAAAGTCAAGACAAACTGAGCTTTCTTGACACATACTGATTTTGTTGGCCACATGACAAAATCTCTCAGTGCTCTTTACCACTTGTAAAGCCAAGCACAGGCAGCTTTCCAGAGGACTAATGCTGTGAACAGTTTCAAGGTTTTGATTATGCAGTATGGTGAATTCTCTATTTATTAAGTAATAAATTAAGACAAAACATTCATAGAAATCAAAGTACAGCATTCACAATATTACAGCATAACAAGTTATCACTAAAAGTAGCCACATAGTTTTCACCAAAGTGGTGAAGTAGTTTTGAACAAAGTATATTCATTTAGTAAGTCAACAATTTAGTAACTCAATCATTTAGTTAGTCCTTAATTCAATCATCATTAAGGAGGATTGTCTCCTTAATGGACACAAAGTACAAACGTCAAAGTTCTTCACCTCTAGGTCACAGTAAATCATAATCTTCTCAATTAGCATCAGGTACCCAAGAAGAGATCTTTTCACCTTGACTCAAGGCTGGCTCTCAACTTCCATGATCCCAACTCCTGCACGACTGCCCAACTGCCTCCTCTAATCAAGGGCAGGCAGCTTTTAGTTCTTTGTCCAGCCCCTTATCCAGTTCTTCATCTAGTTCCTTGTCCAGTTACCTTTCCATATTGAAGCTCACAGTGTCCAGTCCACCTCAAGTCCTTCATAGTTCCCACTTCTGGGAAGAAAAAGCTAAGCAGAATCAAAACAATATTCATGCACATTGATGACACCATCATCAATTCACTAACTGCCTGAGAAATAAGCAGGGACCCACAAACAAGGTCAAAGAGGTCAACACAAATCATCAACATAGAAACCAACACAGGCCCTCAAACAAGGTCTGAGAACTAAACATGAATTATGAGTACAGTTCCAGGACCCCTGAATCCCTCCTCTGGGACTTCTGTAAACAGACAACCAGAAAATCCTCTTTCAGGTCAGAAGAGAAAAACATAGAGTGCTGGGATACCACAAGTTTTCTCCTTCTTCCCCACAAGAGCTCCCTTCTCAGTTCTGCTCTCTTCAGCCTGGGCCTCTCCTTATATATTAGGATATATTAGGATCATTAGATCCTCCTCTTCCTATTGCATCAGCAACAGGAGTTCATAGGTTATAGGGTTCACAACTTGTGAGATTCACAAGTTCTGGATCTTAATACTTGATACAATCATGAACTGAAACAAGGTGTTTACTTCTGTGTTAATTAAATAGCTGAAACAAGGTGTTAATTACTTCTTTACTTGCCATTACACCACTTCAAGACACTTCAAGCAAATTGCAGGTAAAGCATCTACCTGTAAAATTAAAGAAATTTTTCTCCTATAGGAGTTCCCTATAACAATGAATACTAATCCCTATTTATCTAATAGGTATCATGAACTAGTGCTGGTGATGCAGGAAAATAAAAGAGAAGCATAGGCTCTTCCTCTGAGAAACTGAATCAATGGAGGAGAAATCATAATTTAGGTAAAGCATTAAATTTTAATGCCTCACCTCTTTTTCATAAATCAATTCCACCCAGTCCAATAATAAGAATAACCTGATCTTATTTTGCATCCTTCCTGAAGAGTTAGAGATAGTTTCATGCATAATAAGTGTTAATAATTCAAAAACATACATTAACAATGTGATCAATGAGAGCTAATGTCAATAGAATAGAACACTAATCAGTAAAATTCATCCCTCTCTTAAACTTGCTCATCTGAGATTTTGAACTGGTTTTGTAATCAGTATTGTTTATTTCCCCTTTAAATGAAATCCAGCAGCAGCTTTCTCTCAAACTCATAAGCTGAAAATCTCAACATAAGGCAGTGCCATGGCAAGTTATCATGACCTTACCTGTGACTTTTTTGGTGTTGTTATAAGTTGCAAGATATAAAATAAGCCCACTTAAATCTTCAGGATTTCTATATATTAACAACCAAGACCAGCTGCAAGAAATATATAAATTCCATTTAAAATCACTGTGGATAATATAAAATTCTTGGGAGTCTACCTGCTAAGTTGTTTGCTTGCTATTTCTCCTTCATTCTCATAGAGTGCCATTACATCAGAGAGGTGATGCGATGACATGTAAGTGACACATATTAAGTGAAGGGCTATGCAAATTCACTTGCCTCACTTTCTTCTCCAGAAACATCTGGGTCCATGTAATGGAAATGCAAATTTAAAGATCTTCCCTGCCCCTAGGCTAAATGCACCTGGAGCCTGGGGTGGGAGGCTTGTTTCTCAGTAGATACTTTTTGATTGGCCAGTGGGTCCAGAAGGTTGTTACATTCTCTGAGCCAGGAGCAGGCTATATAAACCCTGATTTGAGGCTTTGTTTTGGGGCTCACTTTGAGAAGTGTTCTGTGATTTGATCAGATGAGACTATGGGAAGCTGTTGTTGAGAGACCCCCTGCTTTGAAAAACCCAGATGTTAATTTGATATGGATGTAATGGTTGGACAGTTTAGAAACCTGTCTACTTGATCTGTTTCTCTGTTTTGGTAATTCTGTCTGTATATTCTGAAGTTCCGGGTGCTGACCTTTTTCCCCTGAACTAGGTAAACGATACATATTTGACTGATTAAAGGAAGCTTGTTAACCCATTTTGAGTTGCTTTCCTTTAACAAAACAGATCTAAGAACCTGTGTTGGCAGCCACCCTGGGGATGCTGGGGTGCTTGCTGATACAGGCCAGTGGCCAGATATATATCAGAAAAACTGGAGATGGCCCAAGATGTACTGGGGGACCTTGTCTTTTCAAACTAAGGTCTTCAACAACTCTCAGTTTAACTGAGGCAAAGTTCATTGTGTGAGTAAGGCTTTAATAAGAATTGAGGCAGAGAGTGGATTCTTTACATTTTAAAAAAATCAATTTTGGAGGTGAAGAACTTCAGGGTTTCTGGCTAAAATAGAAACAAATACTATTTATAAATGCAGGATCTTCATGAACACAATTACAAAACACTTTTCATGCAAATAAAATCAGACTTAAGCAACTGAAAATATAATTGCTCATGTTTAGGTTGAGTTAATATACTAAAAAAATGACATCAGCTAAATTAATTTACTTAATTCATGTCATACCAATCAAACAACCAAAAATTCTTTTATAGGACTAATAAAAATAGTAACAAAATTTATGTGGAAGAAAAAATGCCTCTGTTTCTGTAATGATATTATATTTTTGCTTAATGGAAAAATCTTACCCATTCATTTATAGGCCCATGTGACCTGCTTACATCACATGGAAGGCTAAGTCCCATGAGTTTGAGTCACATGAAGCAGGTGGTGGGTGGAGCTTACTGAATAGGTGGAGCGGGAAGAGTGGAACAGAGCATGTTGGTCATAGCAGTTAGAGCTGAGGGAGAGGAAGCAGTCAGCAAGCTATGAGTGTTCATTTGTGGGAAGGCCCTAGAAGGGGGAAGGCTTGGAAATGGTGTTTTCCCCTGCATTGTTATTGTGTATAGATTTCTTTGTTGCTATGATGAATTTGACTTTCTGGTGTTTGAACAAATGTTTTGGTTCTGTCTTACATGGGGGTGAGTCTGTTATATTTTGTGATTCAGAATTATGCTGGCATATTCTTAGTCACTGAAGTTGCTGTGAATATCACATTGATATTCACAGTTTCCTATCTGTAAAATGAGCCAGAGAAGGAAACAACAAACCACTCCAGTATCTTTGCCAAGAAAGCCAAAAATGGTTTCATAAAGAGTCAGACATTAGTGAAATGACTAAACAACATTCTCTTGTTAGGTACTAAAATAGACTTTCTTAACCAGTAGTATAACCATGTTACTTTCCTCATCACAATCCTTTATTTCATATTAAAAACCTCCCATAACCTTGTACTACCTCACTTTTCCATATGTAGTTCACGTTACTGCAGCTTGGACCTTCTAGAGTCCAAGTCTATAAAAAGTAACAATGCAGAGGACAACACCATTGGCAAGCCTTCTCCCTGCTAGGGCCTTCCCAGAAATGAGCACTCACAGCTTGCTGCCTGCTTCTTCTCTCTCAACTATCATACTTATTATTCCCCATATTTGGTATTCCTTTGTTTACATTTTCTTTCCTTCCTTTCTTTCTTCCTTTCTTTCTTTCTTTCTTCCTTCCTTTCTTTCTTTCTTTCTTTCTTTCTTTCTTTCTTTCTTTCTTTCTT
>NW_027187332.1:1484902-1487009 GCF_028583685.1 Petaurus breviceps papuanus
TTTCTTTCTTTCTTTCTTTCTTTCTTTCTTTCTTTCTTTCTTTCTTTTTCTTTCTTTCTTTCTTTCTATAAAGACTTTCTATCTCATTCATACTGGAAGAACAGCAATCCAACATAGGCCTGATCCCAATATGGATTTATGTGAAAGTTTAAACCCACTCTCTTTCACACCTGGACCATTTCACTTCTCCATAGGCAGCAAAGCAGCCTCTTCTCTCTGGGCTCATGACGTTGGTGCCAAACTTTCAGCAGGCACTTGATTAGCCTTAACCAAAGTTCAGAATTCTCAAACTTAAGTGATCCACCAGTCTAAGTATGAATAAGTGGAGCAGGAAGGGTGAAGGAGGAATGTTGATTACGAATATACCTTCCTCATTTGCACTCTAGAATTATATTTCTTCTCACCTCTGCCTCTTGTTTAGTTCCCTTCTATTCCCACTTAGTGTAACTACCTGTCTTATACATAAGATCTTTTCTGCTGTCCTAGAGATGTTAGTATGCCAATCCTTATCCTTGAAAGCAATATATATCTTCATATCTGTATTCCCCTTTCAGTGAAATAAAAGATACTTGATGCAAGATATATTTTATTTTTTGGCCTTTTTATTTCCTAATACTTAGTAGGATAGAACATAGTAGGTGATAATAAATGGTTATTATATTGAATGAATTATTTCCCACAGCAGTTTGATGGAGCTCAATAAAGGTATTTCTTAAATATTTAGTACTACTTCAGTACCTCCATTTCATTTTTAACGATGATATAGTCATTGCCTTATTAAGGCAAAACAAACAAATTACCACAACCATCACTATGAGTCATAAATGTATTTATAATTTTCTAATGTTTTATCCAAATTTTAGCAAAACAAGTGTAACAGAATATCAAATGCCACCTTTTTATTGCTTCATTGACCAACTAAAGCTTTTTGAATATTAAAATTAGAAGGAATTTCAAAAGTAATCAGGTTTACTTTTAAATAAATTTTAGAATGGCAAACCAGGACCAAGTCAAAAAACTGAAATGGAGGTATATATTGAAGCAACAGACTGGCATGGGGGTTGGCTGTCAATCTAAGTCACTAATTGATCATTAATTTCAAATAGTTCTTTTGTATCTGACAGCAATTCTACTATAATTGCTTAATTTCTAACATGATATGAGGTGTGACAGTGACAAACTTCTCACTAACCTGATAAAATATCCTGGGAGATAATGAATAATAATGATCATTTATGTTAACCTTTTAAACCCCTAAAATGACGTTTTTTATTTTAGTTAGATTTAGAAGAAAGAGAAATCTCAACAAAAATATTTTGGACATTGGAAAATTGTTGGTACCTGCTCACTAGACTCTATTAGTGGCAACTAAAATAATTATCTATCCTTGTTTGAAAAACTAGTATTATATGAACAGAAACCTAAGAAAATTGTAGTAAAAATGGGTAAAATCTGAAAAGTAACTGATGTAATTTCACCATTTTACAGCATGGTCTGACATGCAAATTATTACTTATCAGCATTTTTTTAGAAGATTTGGCTTCTAGATACATGATCAGCTATAGCACATACTGATTATAGTACAATAGGGGGGAAAGTTCCTTATAAGTACACAATGAAAGAATATCTTCCCATGCCATGTGCTAGGTAAAATCTTTATTTGGATTCAATTGGTACCCAGGCCAATTTTTTTGGTAGAAAATTGCTTAATTTTCTCAAACATATAAAATAACATGACATTTTCTATTCTTCACTTGGAAATATCTATTAACCTAATCTATCATTATAATACCTTAAATCTTTGACAAGGGTTCTAATTTAGTCCCACAAAGTACAATGACAGAAATAGAAAGTATTCTTTTCACTTAAAATTGACACTCTCACACTGAACTTGTAAGTTTTTTTTTTTTTACTTATTTTGTAGTGACTGAATTTTAACAAAGGGTTACGTTGCAATGATCCCCAAAGAAGTTCACCAGGGTTATAGACAATGTTTGGAGAAAGACCAAACATTGTCTATAACCCTGGTGAAATTCTTTGGGGATCAATGCAACGTAACCCTTTGTTAAAATTCAGTCACTACAGATGTGTTCTCTGCTGATAGCTA
>NW_027187332.1:1487192-1562204 GCF_028583685.1 Petaurus breviceps papuanus
AGCTATCAGCAGAGAACACATCTGTAGTGACTGAATTTTAACAAAGGGTTACGTTGCATTGATCCCCAAAGAATTTCACCAGGGTTATAGACAATGTTTGGTCTTTCTCCAAACATTGTCTATAACCCTGGTGAACTTCTTTATATATAACTTTATATATAACTATATGTTATATATAACTTTATATATAACTTTATATATAACTATATGTTATAGACAATGTTTGGAGAAAGACCAAGTAGAATAATTATTTTGTAATGAAATGAAAGCCTTTAAAGATGTTATTTGTTGATTTCATGGAGCCCCAGAACTAGATTAATGAATCTAGTGAGATTCATGATACGTCAAAAGTAATGAGCATTGCCAGTTGGATTGAAAATTAAGAGTGGACAACATATTGAGTAGGAAATTAATTGAACTACTGAATCACCATATGTAATGTTGACATATGAACATGAAATGACCCTCAGATTCAGTAAAAAGAGAATATTGAGTGTGGTTCCATTTGAATGAATGGATTCATGAAAATCATTTAGCAAACACTAGGTGTTAAGAATTACTCTAAGAAATGAGGTTACAGATAGACAAAATGAAATTGTAATCTCAAGGTGCCTGCACTTCAATTCAATGAGATAAAATATTAGCTGCTGGGTAGATAAAAAGAAACAGAATCCCTATTGATTTAGCATGAGGGAGATATCAAGGTCTGGGCAGTCTTGACCTACATCATTTGGTCAGATGAGTATGCAACAGGTGTGAAGGCCATAGAGGGAGACAGAGAGAAGATAAGAACTAGAGGACATTAGGATGCAGTCATAGGGCACATGAAGTCAACAGACACATGCCTGTTCATCTTCCATCTCCACAGGAAGAAAAAGGATGTGACTTTCATTTATTCTGAGCTGTGTGAGTAGTTATATAGCTCAGATTGGTTCTGAGAAGGGTGATTGAAAGGGATAGGTAAGGAGGCTGTGCGTCTCTAATGACTCTAAATTTCCCTATCTTTGCTTATTTGCTGTTGTGAAATGACCTGGAGAAAGGGATAAGAGGAGTGAGGTAGGTTAGGAGAGGAAAGGGAAAACAGAACTTTCAATGATCAGAAGTATATCACTACTGCAAAATCATCCTCATTTAATAGCAATATAACCTGACAAAGAAATTATGGTGCCATTCTCTTTATATGTACATACACGCACGTACATATACACAAATACACACATATATCTTTAGGTGCATGTTTGTACATATATGTATATATGTATGTGTATGTATATACATATATGTGTGTATATATACACACACACATACACCTGTGTGTGTGCATCTACATTATCACCTTATGCCCAGCAGAGCACCTAGCATGTATTAAATGTTCAGTTATTGACTGAAATGTCTAAGAGATGATATCAAAGAACAAGATTAAATTTCTTGACCACTATATAAAATATATGAAAGAAAATTTTCTTTTCTAGGGTGGATTACTTCTAACAAGGGCTAATAATATTTTTTCTCTACTGTCTTGGGATCTAATCAAAAGGACTTTAAACCAAAAATCAAGGCAGGGGGAGAATATCACTTATGTATATTTACCAAGCTATATACTATATAGAATATCTACAAAGTAGGTATTAAATTATAATGTATTTTTGCATTGAAATTACCATAACTTCACAAAAGAGAAATTTCAAAATAGAATCCAATAGCAAAACCAAATCTACAACCTCAAATGGTTATGCAAAAAAACAAAATGTACAAAGCATACGGTTCAACACAACATGAACTAGATGTCCTTCCATAAGGTGCAGATATAACCTCAGAGGTAACTTTAAGACAATGTGTGTTGAAATTCATTGCTAGACAATTCTTCTAAGTGACCAACAAACTAGACAAGACTCAAAAACAATGAAATGTATTGGCATAATGTAGAGTAAACCTAAGGACACCAATGATTGGGGTAAAGATTCCCTATCTGACAAAAACTACTACAAACAATGGGAAAGAATTGGGCAGAAACTGTTATATTTAGATTGTGCAAAAGATATTATAATAATGCAAAATTAAAATAAAAAATAAATGCTAGTTGACTTGAATGATAAAGTTCAAAATGACATAGGTCCCAGAAATAAAACGTCACATACATAATGTATACATAAAAGTGATCTTCTAATCAATCAGATAAATATTTATTAAGCCCCTATTCTGTACTAATCATTCAATCAATTGGGAAATGCCTAAAGAAATTGTAATATATTAATATAATAGAATATTTATTCTTAAGAAATAATAATTTTGAATAATTGAGAGAAACTTGACAAAACAATGAAAGAATTGATGGTTAAGCCCAATGATGATAATGAAGATGATGATAAGCAGGACTAGTTTAATGAATTATACAGTGATGATAATACAATAAGGAAAGAAACTTTGAAAGATTTCCAGAATCTGGTGAGGACAGTGACAATCATGTCAGGAGTCTGATGATGAAGTGACTCCAAACTCTTAGAAGATTGTATCTAGACAAGACGTAAAGAATGAAACAGAAATTTTCATATATGGACAGTGCATTGATCTGTTTTGATTGTGCCTGGGCAGAGGTCTCAATAAATGTAAAATAGTTGAAAAAGAAAGGCATCAATTACAACAAAACAAAAAAAAAATTCTCACGGAAAATGAAAAAGCATTTTGGAAAGTGAATTAAAGTAAAGAACAATTTTATTACTACCTTGTTAAATTTCATGTATGCTTTTAAAAATAAGATTTCATAAAAGAGGGGTGCAGATGGTGGCATAGAATCAAGAAAATACCTTGCACTACCCCCCATAACAACCTCAAATACCTACAAAAATAACTCTAAACAAAATTTAGAGCTACAGGACCCACAAATTGACAGAGAGAAACAAACCTCCCACTGAAGGCAGCCTGGCAGGCTGGCAGGAAGGGATTGTCATAGCATGCTGGGAGCAGAGCACAGAACCTCCTGAGCATTGGCTTTAGCCTCAGGGCAGTCCTACCCCAGAGCAGACTTCAGGAGAGTTGATCACCAGTAGCTGTGGTGGTTCCCAGATTTATCAACCCCAAAATGGCAAAAACGAAGTGAGAGGTTAGTGGACTTTGGGAAAAGGGGGTCTGGGGGTGCTGTCTGGCCTCTGCCCCTGGAAGGAGAAGCAGCTGAGGTGTGGCAGCTGGTGATGTGTGACTGATTTAGGGCTCCTAGCCTGCAGATTGTAGGTGGACCAAGTGACCAGCCTGAGGTGTAATGGCTCTTGCTTTAACCTCCTTGGATGTGAATCTCTGTCTAGGGTGGAGGTCGTGGGGTGTGTGACCAGGTGCCAGAGTAGGTGGAGACTTCAGAGAGGGGACCCAATTAATAGCTCCAGCAGCTATTAAAACCCCAGCAATTTGGGACAAAGCTCTCCTCTCTGGAAGCAGAGTTCTACTGGGTAAAAAGCTTAAAAAGTCAAGTCATTGAGTAGCAACATGGGCAAGCAAAGGAAACAAAGCAAGCACAGCAGTAAACCTTAGATGCCTTTTCAGGGGACAAAAAGGATCAAAGCATGGAACAGGAGGAAGATAATGAAGTCAAAACTCCTTTACCAAAAGCTTCCAAGAAAAATATGAATTGGTTAGAGGTCGTAGAGGAGCTTAAGAAGGCTTTTGGAAACAAAAATAAGAGAATGGGAGGAAAAATTGGGAAGGGAAAAAAATGATACAAGAAAATCATGAAAAGAAAGCCAACAACCTGACTGAGGAAAATTACACCTTAAAAATAGACTAAATAAAATGGCAAAAGAGCCCCAAAATCCAATGAAGAGAAGAATGACTTAAAAAGATGAATTTGCCAGATGGAAAGAGAAACTCAAAAGCTCACTGAAGAGAATCATTCCTTCAGAATTAGACTGGAGGGGGCTGCTAGGTGGCACAGTGAATAGAGCACCAGCCCTGGAGTAAGTAGGACTTGAGTTCGGATCCGGCCTCAGACACTTAACACCAAAAACCTACTCATGTGACCTTGGACAAGTCACTTGGCTACCCTTTGCCCTCCAAAAAGTGAAAAAAAAAGAATTAGATTGGAGCAAATGGAAGCTAGTGACTTTGTGAGAAATCAAGATACTATTAAACAGATCCAAACAAAGGAAAAAAAATGGAAGGCAATGTGAAATATCTAATTGAAAAATCACTGACCTGGGAAATAGATGAAGGAGAGATAATTTTTAAAAATATTGAACTACATGAAAGCCATGATCAAAAACAAAACAAAACAAAAAACATAGATATCATCTTTCAAGAAATTCTTAAGGAATATTGCCCTGATGTTTTGGAACCAGAGGGCAAAATAGAGGTTGAATGAATTCACCCATCACTTCTTGAAAAAGATCCCAAAAAGAAAACTCCTAGGAATATTTTAGCCAGGTTCCAGATTTCCTAGGTCAAGGAGAAAACCTTATAAGCAGCCAAGAAGAAACAATTTGAATATTGTGAAAACACAATCAGGATAACACAGAATCTAGCAGTTTCTACACTAAGGGATCAAAGGGCTTGAAATATGATATTTCAGAGGTCAAAGGAGCTGGGATTAAAAACAAGAATCACCTACCCAGCAAAACTGAGTATCATGTTTCAAGGGAAAATATGGTCATTCAGTGGAATAGAGGACTTTCAAGCATTCTTGCGGAAAAAAAACCAGAGTTGAATAGAAAATTTGACATTCAGATAGAAGAAGCAAGAGAAGCATGAGAAGGCAAACAGGGAAAAGAAATCACAAGGAACTTATCAAAGTTGAACAATTTACATTCCTACATGGAAAAAAGATGATCATTGTAACTTATGAAACTTTTCTCAGTATCAGAATAGTTGAAGAGAATATAATACACTTATATGTATGTGTGTATACAAACATATATATGCCTATATAGTAGGGTATATGGGCATATATATATATGTGTGTGTGTGTGTGTGTGTTTGTGTGTGTATGAGTGTGTGTATATATGTATACAGGTATACATAGAAGCATATACTTTTGAAAAGGGATAGGGCCAAAGTAGAGAACATAACAAGTGGGGGGGGGCGTGGGGTAGGATGGAGGGAAATATAGTCAGTCTTTCACAATATATCTGCTATGGAAAGGTTTTGCATACCTAAAAATGTATAATGTATATTGAATTGCCTATCTTCCCAGTAAGGGTGCATGAGGAGGGAGGAAGGGAAAGGATCTAGAATTCAAAGTTTTAAAATCAAATGCATTAAAAATGTTATTATTATTAATATTTACAAGCAACTGGGAAATAAGATACACAGGCACTGGGGTATAGAGATCGATCTTGCACTACTGGAAAGTCAGAGGAGTCATGGGGGAGGAAATAGGAGAGAGCAGATTGGGAAAGGGGGTATACAGAAGAATCACTGTTTTGGGGTGTGGGGTAGGGGAAAGATGGGGAGAAAATTTGTAATTCAAATCTTGTGGAAATGAATAATGTAAACTAAAAATAAACATAAAATTTAATTAAAAAAAAGATTTCATAAGTAATCTATCACAGTGTGTGTTTCTATTGAAATATTTGGGTTTCCTGATGAGTAAATTTTTAAAAATAGTTACAATGGAAGGATTACCATTGTCTAACAATGATGTACTCGCATGAGAAAATCCAGATACTAGATGAGATGAAGTACATAGAAATCATTTGAGAGAAGATCATTGGAGGCAAAAGCAGAAATGATGTTAAAATTAAAATATGTGTAACACAGTCAGCTAACTGGTAGAGAAGACATGAGGCACAGAGGTGGAAATCTGACTTGACCAGACCACCCCTCCACCCAAACACACACAGGTTATTCTGTGAGCCTCTGGCTAACTCAGGGGAAACACTTAGAATCCTGGCTTTGGCCTCAGTCTAGACACCCAGAGGCTAATGCACACAAAGTCAACAACCAAGCTCTTAGCACCCAGCCTGAGAAAATAGGAAATATGAAATCACAATGGGAAAAAAAAAAGAAGCTGAAAAAGGAAAGGCAAGAAAATCAATCCGACCTTATTATAGCAAGCAAGTACAACCAAGTACAGCAAAAAAAAAAAAAAAACATGAACTTTATACTCATACCTCAGAACACGGAAAGAAATATAAACTGTTCTCAAACCCAAAAAACATTCTTAGAGGAGCTCAAGAAAGATTTGACAAGGCAAATTAGAGAGGTAGAGGATAAATTTAAATGCACAGTGAACAAATTGGAGGAAAAAAACTCTCACTGAAGAAAACGAATCCTTAAAAAATAAAATTTGTGAACTGGGACAGGAAGTTCAAAATCTAACTGGAGAAAATACTTACCTAAAAAAGGACCTTCAAAAACTAACCTAATAAAATAATTCACTAAAAATTAGAATCAGTCAAATTGAAGCTAAGGACTCTATCATGCACCGAGTCAATTAAGCAAAACATGAAAATTGAAAAATTAGAAGAAAGTGCAAAATATCTCAGTGCAAAAACAATATACCTGGAAAACAGATCCAGGAGAGATAATCTAAGAATTATTGGTCTACTGGAAAGCCTGGACAACATCCTCCAAGAGATTGTCAAAGAAAGTTGTCCCGAAGTCCTAAAATCAGAAGGTAAAATAGTTATCGAAAGAATTCATCAGGTTCCTCATGAAAGAGATCTCAAATTGAAAACTCCAAGAAATATAATAGGCAAATTCCAGAATTACAATGTCAAGGAGAAAATACTGCAAGCAGCCAAAAAGAAGCAATTCAAATATTGTAGAACTACAGTCAGGATTACAAAAGACCTAGCAGTTTCTACATTAAAAGGTATGAGGTATTGGAATTTGATGTTTCCTAAGGCAAAAGACTGCAACCAAGGATCAACTACCCAGCAAAACTGAGCATAATCTTTCAGGCAAGAAGATGTTCATTTAATGAAATAAGGGATTTCCACACTTTCCTGATGAAAAAGCCAGAACTCAATACAAAATGGGATCTCCAATTACAAGACTCAACGAAGACATAAAAAGGTAAACAAGGAAAATATACACTCTGACACACACTCAGACACAAAAACATGCACACACACATTCACACATGCACATAACTTGGGCTTCAATAAAAGTAAACTGTTTACATACCTCTATGAGAAGTTAATACCTGTCAATATTTAAATTTATATGATTATCACCAGCTTTAAATGGAATATATGTAGTTAGAGGGTGTGGGTATAAATGAACTAATCTGATGATTAAAAAAACTCATAAAGGGGATCAAAGGGACAGTAATGGGATAAAAGGAAAGTATGAGGCAGAAAAAGGTAAATTATGCCCCATGAAGAGACATAAAAACATACTATAGTAGAGAGGAAGAAGAGGGGGAGATGAATATCATATGAACATTATTCTCATTGGTTCTGGTTCAAAGAGGGATCAACAAAATTAGTTAAGTTTATTATTCTAATACGAAAAGACACAAAAACTCATTGTAATAGGGGGAAAGGAGGGAGGGGAGCACTGTATGAAATGCACTCTCTTTTGTTTGGGGACAAAGAAGGAATAACATACCCCAATAAGTATAAAAATCCATTGTGGCCTATAGGCAGTAAAAGGGGTAAGAAACGGGGGACGTCAGAATTGAGAGAAATAGTAGTAAGGGGGAAGGGTGAGTAAAGAGGGGAGTCACAAGGAAGGAAAACTGAGGGAGGAGGTGGTCAAAAGAAAAACTCTTAAGGAGGGGAAGGGAGAAGGAAGAAACAAAAATATACACAGGGCAGAGAATAGGATGTAGAGAAAGAGACAGTAATTATAACTGTCAATGTGAATTGACACTTCCACAAAATGCAGGCAGATCACAGAATGTATTAAAACCAACAATCCTATAATATTCTGCCTACAAGAAACACATTTTCAAAAAGAGGATATGCACAGGGTAAAGGCAAAAGGCTGGAGTAGAATATATTATGCTTCAGCTAATGTAAAAAAAAGCAGAGGTAGCAATCATTATTTCAGATAAAGCAAAAGCAAAAATAGATCTAATGAAAAGAGATAAGGAAGGAAAGTATTTCTTACTAAAAGGCACCATTAAAAATGAAGCAATATCAGTACTAAACATATATGCACCAAGTGCTATAGTGTCCAAATTACTAGAGGAGAAGGTAGGGGAATTAGAAGAAGAAATAGATAACCACACTATACTAGTGGGGGACCTTAATCTCCCCCTCTCTGTATTTGATAAATCTAACCTCTAAAATCTAAAATAAAATAAACAAGAAAGAAATTAAGGAGGCAAATATAATTTAAACAAGATAGATATGATAAATCTCTGGAGAAAACTTAATGGGAATAAAAAGGAATGTACTTTCTACTCAGCAGGACATGGCACATACACAAAAATTGACCATGTAGTAGGGGACAAAAATCTCACAATTCAGTGCAGAAAGGCAGAAATATTGAATGCATAATTCTCAGATCATGATGCAATAAAAATCATATGCAATAAAGGATCATGGAAAGATAGACTGAAAACTAATTAGAAACTCAACAATTTAATCCTAAAGAATGAGTGGGTCAAACAAGAAATAATAAAAACAATCAGTAACTTCATTCAAGAGAATGACAATAATGAGGCAACATAACAAACTTGTGGGATGCAGCAAAGGCAGTTCTTAGGGGAAGTTTTATATCCCTGAGTGAATACATGAATAAAGAGAAAATGGAGGTCAATGAATTGGGCATGCAACTAAAAGAGCTACAAAAAGAACAAATTGAAAATCCCCAATTAAATACTAAATTAGAAATAATGAAAACCAAAGGAGAGATTAATAAAATTGAAATTAAGAAAACTATTATATAAATTAATGAAAATAAGAGCTGCTTTTATGAAAAAAAAAACAAAAAAGATGGATATACCCTTAGCCAATATGATAAAAAAGAAAAAAAGAAAACCAAATAAAGAGTATTAAATTATGAGTATTAAAAATGAAAATGGTAGGGCCAGCCAGGTGGCTCAGTGAGTAAGAGCACTGGCCCCAGTATAAGGATGACCTGGGGATTGAATCCAGGCTCAGATACTTATCACCACAACCTGAAATAACTGACCGTCTAACCTTGAGCAAGTTCTTAACCCCAATTGCTTAAAAAAAAAAAAATGAAAATGGTGAATCTACCTCCAATGTAGAGGAAATTATAACATTAATTAGGAATTAAATTGCCAAATTGTATGCACATAAATCTGACAATCTTAGTGAAATGGATGAATATTTACAAAAATATAAGTTGGCAAGATTTACTGAAGAGGAAGTAAATTACTGAAATACCCCCATCTCAGAAAAAGAAATCAAACAGGCCATCAGTGAACTCCTTAGGAAAAAAAAATCTTCAGGGCCATATTGATTTACTAGCGATATCTATCAGATATTTAAAGAACAATCGATGCCAATACTCTACAAAATATTTGGTAAAATCAGTGAAGAAGGAGTCTTCCCGAATTCTTTTTATGACACAAATATGGTACTGATACCTAAATCAGGAAGAAATAAAATGGAACAAGAAAATTCTAGAACAATTTCCCTAATGAATATAGATGCAAAATTTTTAAAGAAAATATTAGCAAAATGACTACAGCAACTTATCACAATACTAATACACTTTGATCAGGTAGGTTTATTTCATGGATGTAAGGATGGTTTAATATTAGAAGAATCATCATTATAATTGATCATATCAACAAAAAACTAGCAGAAACCACATGATTATCTCAATAGATGCAGAAAAGGCTTTTGACAAAATACAACATCCATCCATTCCTTTTAAAAAAACTAGAAAGTATAGGGGAAAAAGTGGAGTCTTCCTTAAAATAATAGGTAGCATCTATTTAAAGCCATCAGCAAGTATTATATGAAATGGGCATAAGCTAAAAGCATTCCCAATAAGATCAGGGGTGAAACATGGATGTCCACTATCACCCCTATTGTTCCTTCTGGTACTAGAAATATTATCAGTAGCAATTAGAGAAGAAAAATATCAAAGGAATCAAATTAGAGACCAAGAGACCAAGCTATCACTCTTTGCAGATGTTATGATGATGTACTTAGAGAATCCTAGAGCATCAAGTAAAAAAAAAAAAAAACTACTTGAGACAAATACATTTTGCAAATTTGCAGGATATAAAATACACCCACATAAATTCTCAACATCCCTGTATATTTCTAACAAAATCCAACAGCAAGATATAGAAAGAGAAATCCAATTTAAAGTTACTGTAGACATTACAAAATATTTTTTAATCTACCTGCCAAAAGAAACCCAGGACCTATATGAACACAACTACAAAACACTTTTCACACAAATAAAATCAGATCTAACTCAATTGCTCGTGGCTGTATTGAGCTAATATAATAAAAAATTACTATTTTACCTAAATTAAATTACATATTTACTGCCACAACAATCAATGTACCAAAAATTATTTAATAGAGCTAGAAAAATAGTAAAAAATTCATTTGGAATAAAAAAATGTCCAGAATATCAAGGGAATTAATAAAAAGAATTGCTAGGAAAGGTGGCCTAGCCATATGTAATGGGAAGGCAAATTTGGAAGATCTTCCCTGCCCCTAGGCTAAAGTGCACCTGAAACATGGGGGTGGGAGGCTTGTTTTTCAGTAAATACTTTTTGATTGGCCAGTGGGTCAATAAGGTTGTTACATTCTCTGAGCCAGGAGAAGGCTATATAAGCCCTGATGTGAGGCTTTGTTTTGGGGGCTCACTTTGAGAAGTGTTCTGTGATTTGATCTGTATTCTGAAAAGCCGTTGTCCAGAGACCCCCCGGCTTTGAAAAACCCAGATGTTGACTGGGTATGGATGTAATGGTTGGACAGTTTGGAAATCTGTCTACTTGATGTTTCTGTCTTGATAATTATGCCTGTATACTTTGAGGTTCGGGGTGCTGACCTTTTCTCCTGAACAAGGTAAACGATATATGTCTGACTGATTAAAGTAAGTTTGTTAACCCATTTTGAGTTGCTTTCCTTTAACAAAGCAGATCCAAGAACCTGTATGGGCGGCAAACCCTGAGGACGTGCTTGGGGTGCTTGATGCTACACCATACCAGATTTAAAATCTGGTATTATAAAGCAGCAGTCATCAAAACTATGTGGTATTGGCTGAGGAATAGAGTAGTGGATCAATGGAATAGATTGGGTACACAAGTCTAAGAAGTTAATGAGTAAAGTAATTTTGATTATTATTTGATAAACCCAAAGACCCCAGTTTTGGGGATAAGAGCTCACTATTTGACAAAAACTTTTGGGAAAACTGGAATATAATATGGCAGAAACTGTTCATAGGCCATTGTCTAACACTGTATACCAAAATCAGGGCTAAATGGGTGCATGATCTAGGTATAAAGGCTGATACAGTAAGCAATCTGGGAAAGCACAGTGTTGTTTACCTGTAAGATTTATGGAGAGGGATAGACTTTATGACCAAACAAGAATTAGAGAGAAATATAAAATACAAAATGGATAATTTTGATTACATTAAATTAAAAAGCTTCTGTACAAAGCCAATGTAACCAAGATTAATAGGGAAGTGGAAAATTGGGAAAGAATTTTTACAACCAATGTCTCTGATAAATGCCTCATTTCTAAAATATACATAGAATTGAGTAAAATCTATAAGAATACAAGTCATTCCCCAATTGTCAAAGAATATGAACACGTAGTTTTCAGAGGAAGAAATTAAAGATATCTATAAGCATATGAAAAAAAATACTCTAAATCACTATTAATTAGAGAAATTCAAATCAAAACAACTCTGAGGTACCACATTTTACTCGCCAGATTGGCTAAGATGATGAAACAGGCAAATGACAAATGCTAGTGAGAATGTGGAAAAATTGGAACACTAATGTATTGCTGGTGGACTTGTGAACTGATTCAACCATTCTGGAGAGCAATCTGGAACTATGCCCAAAGGGCTATAAATAATTTCATAACCTTTGACCCGACAATACCACTTCTAGGGTTGTATCCCAAACAGTTCATAGAAGTAGGAGGAAGACCCATATGTGCAAAAATATTTACAGCAGCTCTTTTTGTGGTTGCTAAGAAATGGAAATTAATGGGATGCCCATCAATTGGGGAATATCTAAACAAACTGTGGTATATGAATGTAATGGAATACTATTGTTCTATAAGAAACGAAGAGCGGATGGACTTCATAGTTACCTGGAGAGCCTTATACAAACTGATACTGAGTGAGAAGAGTAGAACCAGGAGAAATTTGTACACTATTACAGACACAATGTATGTGTGATGACCAGCTTTGATAGACTGGACTCTTCTCTGCAATGCAAGGTTATTAGACAACTCCAAAAGACTTATGATGGAGAGAGATGTCTACATTCAGAGAAAGAACTAGAAAGAATAGAGTTTGAATGCATATTGAAGCAAACTATCTGTTCTCTTTCTTTTTCTTGTTTGCTTTTGTTTCTTATACAATTCTTCTTTCTAACCTGATGTCTAATGTGAAAGTATTTGTAGATTCTATACTTGATTGTATGCCACCATAGTGGGGAGAAGGGAGGGAGAGGGCCAAAATTTGAAACTCAAGGAATTGTGGAACTGAATCTTTTAAACTAAAAGTAAATAAACAAATTAATAAAGACCAAATAAAAATTTAAAAAGTAAAGAGAATTAATTTGCAATCAAGACAGAAGCAAGAAAAGGTTGTGACTAGTGTTGTTTTCCCTCAAGAGAAACTGAAGGGAATTGCATTGTACAGCTACATTTTATCTACAAATATGATATAAAATTTTTCTCTGAATTCAAATAAAATCCATTATTTCATAGTTTGTACACCTCACTTTATTTTCCTTTCTTTGAAAACTAGTACAGCATTTGTCCCATCTCTATTCATAAAACTCTTCTCTTTTCCCTCACAATATTCTGAAGTAAACAAATAGCAAATCATCAGCACCATCTATTGGTTTTTTAATGCTCTGAGATGTAATACTTCACATAGCCAGGATCTTTACTTATATTATGTTTAATTTTCTCTTAATTATTTTCTCTGCCCTTTCCAGCCTTATGACCATTTTCTTTAGCAATGAAAACAAAACAAAACAAAAAAAACTCAATAATAAAAAATGAATAACAGGCTTTTTGCCACTGGTCAGTATCATCATCCCATCCACTGTGAATAATATTCTTTTTTTTTTTTGCTTTGCTTTTTGGAGAGGGGAAGGTAGGGCAACTGGGGTTAAGTGACTTGCCCAAAGTCACACAGCTCACTTTATATTAAGTGTCTGAGGCCAGATTTGAACTCAGGGCCTCCTGACTCCAGGGCCAGTGCTCTATTCACTGTGCAACCTAGCCGCCCCATGAATAGTGTTCTTATAACACTTTGCATAGTCCTAAACTTTACTCTCTGGTGTATTTCACTTCTTTTTTTTTAAGATTTTTATCACTCCGTTTTGTTTTTATTTCACCTAGATTTCCCCTTGTATATTTGCCTTCCATCTTTAAGAGAGCCATCCATTATAACAAAGAACATGGGTTTTGTTTTTGTTTTTGTTTTGCTCTTTGGAGGGGGATGGCAGGGCAATTGGGTTTAAGTGACTTGCTCAAGTCACATGGCTAGTGTGGATGGATTTGAACTCAGGTCTTCCTGACTCCCAGGCTGGTGCTCTATTTACTACGCCACCTACCCACCCTGGTTTATTTCACTTCTAATGCTATATTTAAAGGACTATGCAATGCTTTGATTAACTGGGATGCCCCCCCCCACTTGTATGCCATGCTTCTCTCTAAGGTTTTTGTTTGTTTCCCAAACAACTTACCTTTTCCTACATTCTATCTAGGTTATATTCTCCATACTACCATGATGACAATGATTCTGTCTCTGCTTTTGTTGATATTCACTAAAAAGTTCCAAATCATGCTTGCTACTTTTGTCTACTAGATTTCTCACCTCACTTGTTTTTAATAGAAAATATTCTTCTGCTTCCTCCTTTTACCTTTCCTTTCTTTTTTAACTAATTCAGTACTACCATATGATGTCAACTTCTTCTCCTTGAAGCAGTATGTCTAGTCTTATATATCTTGCTGGGAAAATTTTGTGCATTTGTGCAAAGACAACTGAGATCATATTTTGTTGGATTTCATCCCTATTAATTTCTGAGTTTCTCAGTTGGTATATTTCTGTATTATACCTACTCTTTAAGAGATCTAGCTCGATAGACATATTTTGCTCCATTTTTGCCTCCCACTAGTTCATGTATGATTTGAATTATATATTTCTTAGGACCCTTCCATGTCTGATATCTCTCATTCAACATGTTACAACAACATTTACTACTCGCATGATTTTTTCTGAGTCACAACCTCATCCACAATACATTGAACATGTATTTCCTTATTGGTAAATTATGAAGAAATATACTACCTCTCTGTATTAATGTGAAAGAAGTATTTTTAAAAACTTAAAGTGCCATAAAATCAGTATTACCTTATTTGGGAACATTAAGTACTGCTTTTGTAAAAAAAATAAAAAGAATAGCCAGCATTTGTAAAGCCCTTTTAAGTATTGCTAAGCACTTTATAAATATTAATTCATTTTTATCCTCTCAACAACCCTGGGAGGTAGATGTATTATTGTCTGTGATTGGCAGCTAAGGAAACTGAGACAGAGGTGAGGTGACTTAATAAGTATCACAGACTATTTTTTAAGGTGTTATTTTCTTCAGTCAGGTTGTTGACTCTCTTTTCATGATTTTCTTGCATCACTTTCATTTCTCTTCCCAATTTTTCCTCTACTTCTCTTATTTGGTTTTCAGAATCCTTCTTAAGCTCCTCTATGGCCTGGAAGCAAATCATATTTTTCTTGGAAGCTTTTGGTGCAGGAATTCTGACTTCATTGTTTTCCTCCTGTTCCATGCTTTGATCCTTTTTGTCCCCAAAATGGGAATCTAATATTTGACTGCTGTGCTTACTTTGTTTCCTTTGCTTGCCCATGTTGCCACTCAATTACTTGACTTTTGAGCTTTTTTCGCAGAGTAGAACTCTTCTTTCAGGGAGGAGAGCTTTGTCCTAAATTGATGGGGGTTTCACAGCTGCTGGAACTGTTAGTTGGGTGCTTGCTCTAAAGCCTCCACCTACTCTCGCACTTGGTTATAAACCCTAGGAGCTCCACCCAAGACCACGATCCAGATCCAAACAGTTTAAAGCAAGGGCAATTACCCCTTAGACTGGTTGTTTGGTCCTGCTATGATCTACAGACCAGGAGCTCTAAAGCAGCTTGGAGGCTGCAGCCACCACACCTTAGTCTCTTCTCCCTCTGGGGTAAGAGGCTGTATGGCATTCCTGGACCCCCTGTTCCCAAAGTCCACTGACCTCCCACTTTGTCTTTGGCATTTATGGGTTGATAAATCTTAAAACTGCTTCACCTGCTGGTGATCCACTCTCCTGAAGTCTCTTCCAGGGTAGGGAGCCACCCTGAGGCTAGAACCATGGGCTCTGGCGGGGCTAGGCTCTGCTCTCTCGGAACTCTATAATGGACTCTTCCTGTATGCCTGCTGGGCTGCCTTCAGTGGGAGGTTTCTTTCTGTCACTTTCTAGGTTCTGTAGCTCTAAACTTTGTTTAAAGTCATTTTTTTCTAGGTATTTGAGGTGGTTATGGGTGGATTGGAGGGAGTTATCCTGCTTCTATGCTGTCATCTTGTTTCTACCCCCCCCCGAACATTCTATAGGAAATTTAAAAAAATTTCATAGAAAAATAAACTATAATATTCCATAAGGCACATATAAGGTTTGTTCCATCTGTACAGCAACTTATAAATCACATTTAATTAAGGCAAAGGTGCCACAGATAAACAGGGAAGACTTTTTCTTCAGCAAATATTAGAATAATGGCACCACATATACAGACATATATGTGTGTGTACATATATATGCATGTGTATACACATTTGTCTGTGTGTGTGTACTAGTTCACTTTTGTATGTATGTGTGATTATAATCTTTTTTTTTCTGACTAGGTGAATCCAGTGGTATATCATTGCTGAATATCTATTACATGGACTCAATCAAGCTCAAGTTTTTAGCCAGTTCATCCATTTCCCCTGTTGTTGCCTAATAAAAAACCTGAAGTGGAATTTAATAATAGAAGGAATATGGTATGTACATTAATATTGAATAAAAGTATTGTGAAATTGAAAAGTATATCTACTTTTCAAGGTTCTCCTGAGTGTTGTCCTTCCTCACATGTCATTAGCATTTCTTCTGATTTTGTATTCTATTAAATCACTTCCAATCATTATTCTTCATAATCACTTTCCAAGTGAGACCCAGTGTTAGCCTTATAATAGTGACAGAGAAAGCATCACAATATATTAATATTGAAGCTTAGGTATGAATTTGAGGGCATAGGAAAAATCTTTTAAGTGGTGATCTTTTCCATTTTGCTTTTCTCAGATACCCCCTTGATACTTATTTACTTATTTCCTCCAATTTCCTATACTTTTCTCTGGGCACTTTGAACATGCATTTTCTCAGATATTCCCAGAAATATGCTTCTTGTGAGGTATGTCTTTTAGATTACTAATTCTGATGGTTAAGTGGTCACCTAGGGAACAATCCTCTCCTCATCTCCTCCACCCTTCACAAACACACACACACACATGTAGAATATAAAATGTAGTTATATTTTCGCTATATATTTCAAGTGTTCTTGAAGAATAAGCAGAAGAAAAATTGGGAGAGAGAAAGAATGTCTTCTTTTACTCTTCCCTTAAAATCCCATTATTTGTCAGACTGTTAATCAAATGGATCTTCTAAAAAACTGACAGTAGACTCCAGAGAGACCTGCAGCAAAGGCCTCTAGCAAAAGGTTTTCTGCCTTAAACAGCCTTAAGTATTCGAGGACACTTTTTTTTGAGCTTTAAGGGCCATCAAGACTACTGTATGTACTTTTCTGGTTTCATCCTAAATCTTTTAATTAAAATTCTAAAAGCAATGAAGCAATATACCTGCTGCTGTGACCAAGGAGTCTAAGTGGCCTCTCATATGCTATCAAAGTCTGCTAGGACAATTTGTCTTCCATGTAAGTTTGCTGTACCTTTTCTAAATGATATTAAAAAATTAGAACAGAGTCCATTATTTTTAATATTATTTTTATAATGCCAACGTAAAATTCCTTTTGTTTTATTGACTACAATAGAAAATAAGAAATTCTCATAAATAAAAGCCCATATCCCACCATTCTGTCTTTGAACAAACAATTCTTCAAAGCGTAAAATACATTGTCTCCTCCGTTTCATATCCTGTAATTCCCTGGAATCTCAACTTGTGTCACTTCCTGCATGAGTCTTTTGCTGATCTTTCAATTTCTCACTTCCCCTCATCTCACAACTACTTTTTATTATCTTGTATATATTTAGAATTGCCTTGTCTGAGTACTTTCTATTTCCTCCCACTAGAACATGAACTATTTGAGAATAGGCTCAGTTTCCTTTTATTTGTTTCTACAAACCTAGCAAAGTGACTTGAGTATATTCTAAACTTAAGATATGCTTTTTATATTGAATTCAGTGCAGCATATGCTAATATGAAATCAAATTTTCAATAATCACAGGATTGTTTTAATATCCTAGAATCATTAAGTTCAGTGAAAAAAAAATTATTGGACATTATTTAAACTCTTTCCAAAGATATTTTACCCATGAAGAACATAATTATTAATAACTTTAGTATAAAAATGCATTACTTATTCTATGTAAATATGATATTTTTTTTATTTTTGTATGAGACTTCTATTGGTGGAGGAAAAGAGTAGTCAAAAAATCAAAAGCCATGGCACATTGATCGAAAATTGGCCTTCCTTAACCTTTTATGAATCTGATAAATATATATTGCTATATCACCTCTGCTCACATTTATCTCAAATAATTTCCATGAAATGTTTTTTCCCCAAATTAACTCCACAAACATTTATTAAATACCTCTCTGTTACAAGTATTTGCCAACTATCTGCCATGAGTAACATGCTGCGCTTATTGCTATATATGTAAATAAGGTCAAAGACACAAAGAAGTACATGACCTCTAAGAGCTTGTATACTAATGGAGAAGAGACAATATAAGCAAAACGGTAAATAGAAGATATATACAGAAAAGAAGGAAGGATGACATTTGAGGGTATAACTCAAGTAAATGTGGAGATATTGATATAAATATGGAGATAGAAATGTAGATACATGTATGCATGAAACAATGTAAATACAGAGATATATATAGATACCACTGTATATCTTAATAGATAAAAGTATGCTATAAAATATTTCATCAATGCTTTACTATGATAAGGCTCTATTTTGAATATTATAAGCCATAAAAGCCTAACAAAATTTTGTCAATTCCTAAGAAGGTGGAAAGATTTTGAATATCATTCTAGTAATGGACTTCTCACCCAAGCACAAGCTGAACTAATTTCAGTAACAATGATTACCAGAAACTTTTTGATGAAGTAAGATGACTATTTCCCCCATACAAAAATATTGAACTCTCTACCAAGCTCTAGAGGTGTTAATATCTTCATAAGCACAGGGAGAAGTCACATTAGAAAACTGAAGATTTAAAGGAAACAAATCTGCTACTTTAAACAATTTTATTTGTATTGAAATGTCATTTAAGTTGAACACTTATATGCATATATTTCTATATCATTATCATGTTTATTGGCATCATCTCTTTTCCTAAAAGTATGATTGAGGATTGAAAAATAAATATTCTATAAACCTTAGTGAAGACATTTCTCTAAATAAATGGTAACATGAACTCTTTGTAATACATATTAGTATAAGAGTTCAAAGAACGAACTAGAAATAATATTCACTTATGAGCATAGAAAAACATTATGTTTTTTTTCCTTTTTTACATTGTATTATCTACAGTAAAATCTTACTTTGATGCTACAAGATGAACCTGGATCCTTAAATGTCAAAATGTTTGTTGACATGACTTTGGATGACACATCCGTGAAAGCATAAATCATGTGACATGACACAAAAGGAAAATGACAAATGTTGAGGATAGGGAAAAACTGGGACCCTACATCACTGCTCTTGGAGTTGTGAATTGTGAATTGGTCCAACTATTCTGGAGAACAAGAGCTATAAACTATGCATACTCTTGAACCTAACAATATCACTGCTAAGTCTGTATGCCAAAAATATTTTTTAAGGGGGAAAAGATCTATGTGATTAAGGATATTGATGGCAGACCTTTATGTGTTTGGAAAGAATTGAGCATCAAGGGGATGCTTCTCAATTGGGGAATGACTGGTTAAGCTGTGATATGTAATTGTGACAGAATACTATTGTGCTCTAAAGAATCATAAGCAGTATGGTTTCAGAAAAACTTGGGAAGACTTATATGAACTTATGAAAAGTGAAGTAAGCAGAGCAAGAAGAAAATTATGCACAGTAACAACAATATTTTAAGGATGATCAATTGTGAAAGAATTAGCTACTCTGATCAAGACAATGATCCAAGACAATTCCAAAAGAACCATGATGAAATATGTTATCCCTCTCCGCGAAAATTGATAAACTCTAATTGCAAAATGAAGCATACTTTTTCACTTTATTTTTATTCTTTTATTTACTTTTCCTTTTACAAAATAGCTAAAATGGAAATATTTTACATGATTTCACATGTATTATCAATATTAAGTTGCTTGCCTTCTCAAAGGGTGAAGGGGATGGGACACACAGAGAGAATTTAGACCTTAAATGTTAACAGATAGACTTAAATTTTTCATATGTAATTGGAATATTTAATGAAATAAATAATTGTAAAAGGGTCATATGTGGTCAAAATCACAAGAAAGAAGTTTGTCACCCTAAAGAAAATAAACCCCTTCCCCTCAAAAAGTAGAAGCCATGTTAATAAAATTAAATATTCCTGAAATTTAGATGTACAATTTTCTTTTCTTGCTTTTTAAAAAATTATTTCATTTTTAATTTACTGAATTTTCAAGGATTTTACATAACATAGTATAATAAAAAGATGATTGCACATGAAACTGTGTGTAAAACTTGCTATTTGATAGTTATTTAATAAATATTGATTAACTACCTACCACATAGCAGACACTATGATGAGTGTTGGGGATAGAAAAATAACAATGACCAAAAAAGAAACCCAGCCCCTGCTTTCCAAGAAATTCTTAGTCAAATGAGGGAGACAATGAACAAACAACAATTTATGAGCAAGACAGAAAGAGACAAAATATGAGTGGAATTGATAGAGAGGGCAGTTTGCTAGAGAAGAAAAGCTGGAATGGGGTGATTTATCCATGCAGAGTTATGAATTAGTGTTGAAAAGGAGAATTTCTACCTCTTCTGGTGAGATGGGTTGAAAGAGGTGATAATGGTTAAAGGATTCTGAATGATATAAGAACAGGGAAGAGGAAGTTCATAGCGAATAGTCTCATTTTTTTTTTTGTAAAAAAAAATACAAATTTTTCAGCTGAGAGGTTAGAAAGTGGGAGCCTTTTGAGCATTGAGCATTTCTTTCCTGGAGTCTTCTCAAGATATCTTAGGATAGCACAACTGCTTTACCCGCCACCCGCCCCGTTTTTTTTTTTTTTGTTGTTTTTGCTGCTCTACATTCACTTTATATTGTCACGTTTTTGAAGAAATTTGGAGTCTGAAAATATATCACTTATTGTGCCATCTTCCGAGAATGCCCTTTCATAATATTTCTAGATATGTGTTATGCAAGTGTAGCCTCATTATAACAACAATCATGAAAATTTGTAGAAATATCACATGCCTGGAAGGTAATATTCCCTCAACTACCAACTTCTCTTCCCTAAACTATAAAATTCTCTTCTAAAAAGACTTGTCAGATAATCCCCCCCTAACCCTAGCAAAGTGCTGAAGCCTTTATCAAAGCTTGATAGTACCACCTGGTAAACAGCTTTTTACCTTTTGAAACTGTCTTCTTGTCATCGAAAGCAAAGAGTGTAATTGTATAGTTAAGGTAATTTAGTAAGTATATTTTCAGATACTTCAAACATAGATAAATCTCTGATCATCTTCTTAAATACATTTATGTCTTTCAATTTTTCCTCATAGGATCAATTTATTTCAAATATATATTTTTATACACATTTTCCACACTATTCTTTAGATCTGAAATTCCAAATTTTTTATTTTTTCATAAAGACTTCACCAGTGATAATTTCAGAGAACCAAGATTACTTCATGTTTCTTACTTTTCTATGATCATACTATGTATTAGAATTTTGGTATTCCTAATTTTACTAGGTGGAAGAAAAATCACATGATGATTCTGTACTATCAGGCCATGAAGAAAGCCTAATTAACCAATTAAATATTACATACAGATGTATCTCTCCTACGGCAAAACTCAGGGGCTAATAAATGTTCCCATAAAGTTTACAATTTAAAAAAAGATGAATTTATAATGTAGCAATTGCTAGGACTACAATAGCAACATAAATAGTAATAAAACAATTATAGACACAGGAAAACGGTATTTTTTAATTAAAAGGAGAAGCAACTATGAGCTTTTAGAATATTAGATTATATAAATGTGGCCTCCCAGATACCCCATCCCCCATTATGTATATAGAAAATCATTAACAGTTAATGTTCTAGGGATCAGCAGGGAGCATGCCGATTTTTAAACTTCTGCCACAGGAACAACAATATCTGCTTCTTAAGTGCAAATTGGTATACATAGTAAATAACAACATAAAATTGCATGGGAGTGAGGGGATGCTACTCTGTTTTTCAGAATATTACAATGCATAAAATTTTGAATAGCAATAGGAAATAGAAAGGCCTAGTATAAAATAAGAAGTAGAAGTGTTTTAAACATATGAAGGAATATCTAAATCAGAGAAATTAATGAATAATGAAGGCAGAAAAATGTGACATGAAGGAGAGGAAAAAAGAAGAGCTTCTAAGGATTTCCTGATATTCAATAAGTAAGACATCATTGTCCCAGAAGAATGTACTAGGACTCCAAAGTAGGAAAAAAAAAGTATTTCCTACTATATTCAGATATAAAGAAGATTTTTAGATTATATCGAGAATAAGGGTAAGAGTTATTGGCTACAGGAAGAAGAGATTTGATGTAATGATAGGTGATTAAACACCTTTGACAAAGAATTAGAAAATGATTTGGCTCCTTTATACTGACATGCAAATTATGAAGAAGCATCTCTCAAGGCTGAGGAATACTCCATATTATTGCTAATACATGTGGTAACATGATATTACCAGAATGGTTCTCAAAAAAAAAACCCTCTAAGAAATAGGAAGTCATAAAATTAAAATTGAGGGACTTAGAGATACAAGTGCTGTTTCATTACAATTGTAAAAATTGAACCTAAGGGGGAAAAATCACTCTAGGATCTGAAAATGGTACATGTGAACAAAAAAATGTGTTGGAAATTGAAATTGTTAATGAGATGCAGGAATGAATCACTGTTGACCATGAACAGATAATAACAGTGGGTGAAAAGAATTTGTGTAAAAAGTAACTGATCTCATTTATAGTGATTTTAATTGGAAGGTGGTGAGGAAGAATAAAAATACAACCAGGGTATCAGATAGGATAGATGTCAATTGTTTTGAAAAAAAAGTGGGAAAAATGTGGAATAGCATTAGAGGGTGCCAGGAACCCTTAAGAGTCAATAACAGGGAATTGGTCAATAAGAATTTATTGAGCATTTAATGTATGGCAAGTGGTGGGGATATAAATAAAGTAAAAAAAAAACATTTCTTTTTACCTTGGGCAACTCCATTCATTCATTTATTCATTTACTTTTAGTTTTCAACATTCATCTCCACAAGATTTAGACTTACAAATTTTCTCCCCATCTTTCCCCTACCCCCCACTCCACGATAGGGAGCCTACTGAAAACCCCTTCCCAATCTGTTCTCTCTTATATCCTCCCCCATGCCCCCCTAACTTTCTTGTAGGGCCAGATGGATTTCTATATCCCAGTGCCTGTATACCTTATTTCCCAGTTGGATATAAAAAAAGAAACATTTTTTTTTCTTTATACACTTGTTTTTTAAACTTTGATTTCCAGATTTTTTCCCATCTTCCCTCTTCACCCAACCCCACTGGGAAGACAAGCAATTCAATATAGGTTTTACATGTATAGTTACACAAAACGTTTCCATAGTATTTATAGTGTGAAAGAATAACTATATTTCCCTCCATCCTATACCACCTCACACTATTCTATTTTCTACTTTGACCCTGTCCCTTTTCAAAAGTGTTCCCTTCCCTGCCATTCTGCACTCCCTTTCTTATCACCTGTACTGGTTGTGAGATTTAAAGATCTTCCATGCCCCTTGAACTTGCTGACTTAGCAGGAAGGGGTGAGGCAACTGGAAGCGGGAGGCAAGGTAGAGGGCCTGCAGTGACTGGAAGCATGGCAGCAGCAGTAGCTTTGATTTGGGGCTCACTTTGAAAAATGTTCTGTGATTTGATCAAATGAAACTCTGGGAAGCCGTTGTCCAGGGCCCCCCGGCTTTGAAACCCAGATGTTGTTTGGTATGGATGTAATGGTTGGACAGTTTGAAAATCTGTCTACTTGATCTGTTTCTTTCTTGATAATTCTGTCTGTATATTCTGAAGTTCGGGGTGCTTACCTCTTTCCCCTTAACTAGGTAAATGATACATATTTGACTGATTAAAGTAAGCTTGTTAACCCATTTTAAGTTGCTTTCCTTTAACAAAGCAGATCTAAGAACCTGTGTTGGCAGACACCCTGGGTATTCTGGGGTGCTTGCTGCTACACCACCCAAGACAGTGATCCAGCTCTTAGAGTTTTCATCAAGAATGCTTGAAAGTCCTCTATTTCATTGAATGACCATATTTTCCCCTGAAATATTATACTCAGTTTTGTTAGCTAGGTGATTGGTTTTACTCCTACCTCCTCTGACCTCTGGAATATCATATTCCAAGCCCTTCAGTCCCTTAATGTAGAAGCTGCTAGATCTTGTGTTATCCTGATTGTATTTCCACAATACTCAAATTGTTTCTTCTTGACTGCTTGTAATATTTTCTCCTTTACCTGAGAACACTGGAATTGGTGTATGATATTCCTAGGAGTTTTCTTTTCAGGGTCTTTTTTGAGAGGTGATTTGTGAATTCTTTCAATTTATATTGCCCTCTGATTCTAGGATATCAGGACAATTTTCCTTCAGAATTTCTTGAGGGATGATTTCCAGGCTCTCTTTTTGATCCTGGTTTCCAGCAGTCCAATAATTTTCAAATTATTTCTCCTGGATCTATTTTTTAGGTCAGTGGTTTTTCCAATGAGATATTTCACATTGCCTTCCATTCTTTCATTTTTTTTATCTGTTTTATACAATCTTGATTTCTCATACAGTTATTAGCTTCCATTTGTTCCAGTATAATTCCGAAGGAATTATTCTCTTCAGTGAGTTTTTAAAATTCCTTTTACATCTGGGCAAATCAGCTATTTAAGTCATTCTTTTACTCATTTGCTTTTTGGGGCTCATTTATCATTTGAGTTAGTCTATTTTTCAAGGTGTTATTTTCTTTAGTATTTTTTGGTTTCCTTTAGCAGGCTATTGAATTTCTTTTCATGATTTTCTTGCATCAATGTCATTTCTCTTCCCAATATTTCCTCCACTTCTCTTACTTGATTTTCAAAATCCTTCTTAAGCTCCTTCATGGCCTATGTCAAGTTCATATTTTTCTTGGAAGCTTTAGATGCAGGAGGTTTGCCTTTGTTGACTTCTTCTGATTCCAAGTTTTGATCCTTTGTGTCCCCCAAAAAAGTATTCTATGGTCTGATTGTGTTTCTTCTTCTTGCTCATTATGCCAGACAATTACTTGACTTTTGAGTTCTTTGCCATGGTAGAACTCTGCTTCAAGATCTTTGTTCAAAATTACTGGGGTTTTCACATATGTTCTCAAAGGTCTAAGGAAGAAACCCACTCTAGAGTCACCATAAGCTGTGGCACAATGGCCTTTCTCACTCCAGGTACACCACCCAAGACTGAGCCATATCTAAACAGGTTAAAGCAAGAGCGCTTACCTTCTGAATGTTTGCTTGGTTCCCCAAGATCTGCAGGCCATGAACTCAAGAGGCAGTTACATGGAAATTGCTGTAGATGCTGTGTTTCCTCCACCTCTCACCCTGGAGGCAGGGGCTGGATAGCACTCCTCTATCACCCAGTTTCGACAGAGTTCCCTATTGACCTTTTACTTTGTCTTTGGCATTTATAGGTTGAGAAGTCTGGAAAGCACCACAGCTGCCAGTGATTTACTCTCCTGAGGTCTGCTCTGGCTGGTCTGGGCCGCTGCTCAGGGCTGCCACAGGTCTGGACCAGTGTGGCTCATGTGGTACTACACTTGCCTCCGAGCTCTGTGCAATAGAACCTTCCTGTTGGCCTGCCAAATTGCCTTCAGCAGGAGATTTGTTTCTCTCTGTCATTTTGTGGGTTCTATAGCTCTAAAATTTGTATAGAGTCATATTTTGCAGGCATTGGAGGTTGTTGGTGTGGGAGTTCTCTCAATTTCCTTCTTCTACTCCACGATCTTGGCTCTGCCAAACAACAATCGCCACTTTCAAAGAGATTACATTGGAATTGGATGTATAGTGTGTCAATAATCAGGTATGTGCAAAATAGACAAGAAATTTATGAAATGTAATATTAGAGAAGTCGTTAAGAGTTTGAGAACTAGGAAAATCTTCAGAATGTTGGATATGAAATAAGTTTTGAATAAACTAGGGAAACCATGAAACAGAGTTGTGAAGCTAATTCAATCCAAGCATGGAAGATATTAAGGACAAAGTCATGAAGACCAACAATTTGGGACATCCGTGAAGGTGAGAGCCTTCCAAACATGAGGGAAAGCTTGTGGGAAGGAATGGCATGGAAAAAGATGATGACAATGGCAGAGTAAGGAAGAAAATCCCTTAAGCTTTAAAACACCTCAAAATAAATTCTGAAGTGGCAGAACCAACAAAAGGATGTGGTGAAACAATTTTACAGCCCAAGACAACTAATTAGATTTACCAGAATAGTCTGTCTCAATAAAGTGATAATGGAACACAGTTCAGGCCAGGAAACTAGGATAAGACAGCAGTAGACTTCACACCAGAAAGGCCTTGTGCCCTGGCTGAAGCCAACAATAAGTCCCTGAGCTTGTGCAAATCAAAAGAAAAGCAACTCACACAAGTGACCAAAGCAATGAGAGAGGTCCCAAACCTTATACCCCATGCTGAGGCATAAGGCAGCAGCAGATCTCATCCCAGCAAGTTATTGTGAGCCTTGTGTTCAATTGAATAAGCAGAAGTGGAAACATCTGTGGCTCTCAGCACACAGATGATAAATGTATTGTACAACTGGTTGGAAGGAAATTACTATGGACACGTTTCTGTAATTAGGAGCAGAATTTTGTTGCAGTTGATCAAATGGGGATCTGAGCCCCAGACTCAGGTCATATTCCCAGAGTGAGGAGCACAAGCATTGTAGAATATGTGGCTACAGGGGAGCTAGGATCCTGTTCACAGGTCAAAGGCAGAATAAAATGCTTGTGGTTTTTCAAAGACCAGAGCAGAGTGTAGAAGAAGAGTGATCCACTTCTCCTTACATTGTAACTCTTTGGAAGAACTGAAAATTTACAGGTCCCCAGAAGTATATCTGAAATGAGTGACACAAAAAATGTGAAGCTTAGGACAATGCCTACTCTACTTCAAGACTAGAACCCAATTTCAACATAAAGTTAAAAGTCAAGAAACAGGTTGGGAAAATGAGCAAGCAAACAAAAATAAACTGACTACAGAAATTTACCAAGGTGACAGAAAAGAACAAAACAAATTCAGAAGAGGACAACAATGTCAAATGTCTACAGGCAAAGACTCAAAGAAAAAATATAAATTGGTTTCCATTCCCAAAAGAAATCCCAGAGAGTTAAAGAAGGATTTTTATTAATAAATAAGAGGTAAAATAAAAATTAGGGGAAAAAGTGAGAATGATGTAAAAAAATCATGAAAAAAGGGTAAATATCTTGGAAGCATAAAAAATGAGGAAAGAAGTAAAAAATTCACTGAGGAAACAACTCTTAAAAATTAGAATTGACAAAGATGAATTGACCAAACACAAGTACATAAACTCATTGAAGAAAATACTTGTTTAGAAGCAAAGGTGAGATGGTGACAAAGAAGCAGAAAAATTCCACGAACTCCCCCAATAACCACCTAAAAAATAAAATATCATTCTAAGCCAACTTTAGAGCTACAGAACCCACAAAGTGACAGAGAGAAACAAATTTCCCACTGGAGGCAGCCTGGCAGGTGGACAGGAAGGGTCCATTGCAGAGCACTGGGAGCAGAGCCCAGGCCCACATGAGCCCACAGTTTTAGCCTCAGGGTGGACCAAACAGTTGCTGCTGGAGGGACTTTGGGAGAGTATATCACCAGCAGCTGTGGCGGTTGCCAGAATTATCAACCAATAAATGCAAAAGGCAAAGTAAAAGGTCAATGTGGACTTTGGGAACAAGGAGTCCAAGAGTATGCTCCAGACTCAGCCCCAGTTGATCAAATGGGGATCTGAGCCACAGACTCAGGTCATATTCCCAGAGTGAGGAGCACTAGTATTGTAGTATGTGTGACTACAGGGGAGCTAGGATCCTGTTCACAAAAATCCTGGAACAAAAAGCAACAGAGATGCAGAGGCCTTGCAGCCACCAACATGGATGCTTCAGAGCTCCTGGCCTGCAGATCATAGGGGGACCAAGTGACCAGCATGAGGGGCAATTGCTCTTGTTTCAACCTTCTTGGATTTGGATCATTGTCTTGGGTGGAGGTCCTTGGCTATGTGACAAGGTGCCAGAATTTGTAGAGGCTTCAGAGAAGGGACAAAAGTACTAGCTCCGGCAGGTGAGAAAACCCCAGAAATTTGGGACAAAGCTCTACTCTCTGGAAGCAGAATTCTATTATGGCAAAAAGCTCAAAAGTCAAGTAATTAAGGGGCAACATGAGCAATCAAAGAAAGCAAAGCAAGCACAGCAATCCAATTTTACACTCCTATTTTGGGGACAAAAAGGATCAAAGCACAGAACAGGAGAAAGACAATGAAGTCAGAACTCCTGCACCAAAAGCTTCCAAGAAAAATATGAACTGCTTCCAGGCCATAGAGGAGCTTAAGAAGCTTTTTGAAAACCAAATAAAAGAAGTAGAGGAAAAACTGGGAATAGAAATGATAATAATACAATAAAATCATGAAAAGAGAGTCAATAACCTGACTAAAGGAAATAACACCTTAAAAATAGAATAAATCAAATGGCAAAAGAAGCTCAAAAAGCAAATGAGTAGAAGAATGCCCTAAAAAGCCCAATTTTCCAGATGGAAAAAGAATCTCAAAAGCTCAGAAAAGAGAATCATTCATTCAGAATTAAATTGGAGCAAATAGAAGCCAGTGACATTATGAGAAATCAAGATACTATTAAACAGATACAAACAAATGAAAAAAAATAGAAGGCAATGTGAAATATCTCATTGGGAAAAAAAAAAAAACACTGACCTCGAAAATAGATCCAAGAGAGATAATTTCAACATTATTGGACTACCTGAAAGCAATGATCAATAAAAGAACCCAGAAATAATCCTTCAAGAAATTCTCAAAGAAAATTGCCCTGCTGTTTTAGAACCAGAGGGCAAAAGAGAGATTGAAAGAATCTATTGATCGCCTCCTGAAAAAGATCCCTAAAAGAAAACTCCTAGGAATATTACAACCAGGTTGCTGAGTTCCCAGGTCAAGGGGAAAATATTATAAGCAGCCAAAAAGAAGCAATTAGAGTATTGTGGAAACACAATCAGGATAACACGGTATCTGGCAGCTCCTAAATTGAGGGATCGAAGGGCTTGGAATATGATATTCTGGAGGTTAAAGAGGCTTGGATTAAAACAAAGAATCACCTACCCAGAAAAACTGAGTATCATGTTTCAGGGGAAAATATGGTTATTCAATGAAATAGAGGACTTTCAAACATTCGTGATAAAAAAACAAAGTTGAATAGAAAATTTGAAATTCAGATACAAAAAGGAAGAGAAGCATGAGAAGTAAACACGGAAAAATAAATCATAAGTTACTTATCAAAGTTGAACTATTTACATTCCTACATGGAAAAACTATAATTGTAAATTATGAAACTTTTCTCAGCATGAGGATAGTTGAAGGGAATATAAATGTGTATGTATGTGTGTGTGTGTATATATATATATATATATACATATATATATATACGTAGGTATACAAACATATATATGCCTATATAGGAGGTTATATAGGAATATGAATACCTATATGAGTGTTTATATATATATATATATATATATATACATATGTACATACATCTATATTTGTGTGTGTGTGTGTGTGCAGGCATACCTAGAGGCCACAGGACCAATTGAATAGGAAGGGATCATACTTAAAAGGTGAAATTAAGAAGTGAGCGAGGAATGTAATGAGAGGAGAGGGGGAGAGACAGAATGGTGTACACTATCTCATATAGAACAGGCAAGGGAAAACTGTTACAATGGAGGGGAAGAACAGGAAGGCAAAAGGGAATGGGTCAACCTTACTCTCATTGAATTTGGCTTACAGAGGGAATGATATTCACACTCAGTAGGGCATCTAGCCCTCTAGGAGAGTAGGGGAAATGGAATGAAAGGGGGACAATGGAGGGGAGGGCAGGTTGGGGACAGTAGTTAGAAGCACACACTTTTGAAAAAGGACAGGGTCAAAGCACAGAATAGAATAAGTGGGCAGAGGGATAGGATGGATGGAAATATAGTCAGTCTTTCACAATATATCCACTATGGAAAGGTTTTGTGTAACTATACATGTACAACCTATATTGAATTACTTATCTTCTCAGTAAGGGTGGATGACAAGGGAGGAAGGGAAAGAAACTGGAATTCAAAGTTTTACAATCATATGTTTGATAAATGTTTATTTATATAATATGTATAAAGTGTATATATGTTATATATAATATTATGATACATAATAGAGTAATATCTTGCAAAATAGAGGCACAGAAGAGCTATTACAGCAGAAGGGAAGATGGTAGGGTGGCAGAAAAACCTTCAACCTCACTCTCATTGGAATTGATTGACTGAAAAAGGGAATAACATACATACTCAGTTGGGTATGGAATTCTATCCTCTATAGGGAATTAAGAAAGAAGAAGGATAAGAGAAGGAGGGGACTGATTAAAGGGAGGAAAGATTGGAGGACATGGTGGTCAGAAGCAAAACACTTGTGAAGAGGGATAGACTGAAAGGAGAGAGAGAAGGATGAATAAGGAAATATAATGTGGAAAGAAGAAATACAGTTAGTCATCATGATTGTGAATGTGTATGCCATAGACCCACTCATAACTTGGAGGAGGAAAGCAGTATGCATTAAAAAATAACAACAACAGAATCCTATAATATGTTGTGTATAGGAAAACCATTTGAAGCAGAGGGACACTAACAAAATAAAGATAAGGGGCCAGAGTAGAGCTATGATCTCAGACAAAGCAAAAGTAATTATGACCAGGCAAATTTCAGAAAATCCTGGAAAAAGTTACATGAACTGATACAAAGTGAAGTAAGCAGAAACAGGAAAACACTGTATGCTGACATAGCAACATTGTGCAATGACCAACTAGCAATGACTTAGCTATTCTCAACAATACAATGATCCAAGACAATTCCTAAGGATCCCTGATGAAAAATGCTGGCCCTGGAGTCAGGAGGACGAGTTCAAATCTGACCTCAGACACAACACACACACACACACACACACACACACACACACAAACTAGCCATGTTATCTTGGGCAAGTCACTTAAACCTGATTGCTCTACCCCCCCCCTCCAAAAAGCAAAAAAAAAAAAAATGCTATTTACTTCCAGAAAAAGAAATGATGTTGTCACGATTCAGATTGAAGCACACTATTTTTACTTTTTTTTCACTTTTTTTCTTTTGGTCTGTTTCTTCTTTCACAACATGACTAATATGGAAATATGTTTTTACAAGACTGTACATATATAACCTATATCAAATTGCTTAACTTCTTAGAGAGGAGAAAGGTGAGGAAGGGAGAAGAGGAGGGAGAAAATGTGGAACTAATTTTTCTAAATGAATGTTAAAATTTGTCTTTACATATAATTGGAAAAAATAAATACTATTAAAAAAGAATGACTCCAAGTTTTTAAACCTATATGATGTAGGTGTCCTCAAGATAATTAAAGAAGTTCAGAAGAGGGGAGGATTTATGAGGAATAACCATGAGTTTAATATTTTGAAAATAGAGGATTAAATCTCCATAGGACATCCAGTTTTTAATATTCAATAGGTATTTAGCATTGTGAGATCCAGAGGGAGACTAGGGTTGGATGTATGGAACTTCAATTCTCTTGCAAAGAAATGGATAATTATTGAGCCCAAGGGACCTGACGTGGTCGCTAAAAATATAAAGAAAGACTACCAGAGCATCCAAGATAGAGATTTCGGGAAGCATGGTACAGAGGATGAACCAGAAAAGAAAACTGCAGTGGTCTGATATGTGTGAGGATAACCAAGGGAGAACACCATCATGAAAATCCAAAGAGGAGATAATGCCCAAGAAGAGAAGGTGATGAACAATGTCAAATTGTACGTAAAGTATAAAAGGATATGGATTAATAAAAGGCTGTCAAATTTGGTAATTCATAAATCTTGACAACTTTGGATAGAGTAATTGTAGTTGAGTGATCAAGGCAGAAGCTGTGTTGAAAATGACTGAGAAGAGAGGAGGAGAGAAAATGTATAGTCAATAATGTTAAAAAATACTTTTTCAAAAAAAATAGCTAAGAAAAGAGAGATATACACAGCATAATAATATAAGGGAATGAGAGGATTTTTTAACAATAATTTTTGTTTAAATGATTTTTGTTTGGGAACGAAATAATAGGGTAAGATTAGAAAAAATGGAAAGGTTAATGACTGTGAAGGTAATGTGTGTTTCTAACTGAGAGGGGTAAATCAAGAAGTGTGAGAGGAGTATAGTTAAAAAAAATTAAGAGTTAAAAGAAGATTTGAAGAGGCTGCCATGAGAAATGTGATAGAGAATCAACTAGGGGATAGTAAAATAATATATTTGTTTTGATTGGGGTCCAGTTAAGATTAAATATATAAATGAATAGTGGACCAAGTTTGCAAAGACACACCACTTTCTCCATTACCATTCAATTCATATAAAATAGGAACAGAGTGAGCAAGTGGTAGGTAAAATCCACAACTGGGGTATAAAAGGCATGTATAGCAATAGGACAGGTTACAAAGGAGTTCATGGAATAGAATAGTATGAACTTCTACTGGATACATAGGGTAAGAATTAAGAATGTAGGAAAGTGAAACTAGATCAAGAGTAATGGATTAGGAAATTACTGAAAGTTAGTGGGACTAGATGAAGAATAGGTTTAGGAGGAGCCAGGCAAAGGGAGAAATGAAATGATAGGTTATGGTCAAACAAATTAAGAATTTTGGATCATAACAAGTGGAACATTTGATATCAAGACAAGGAAATCTTTGCTGAGATATACATAAGGTAGAGTAAAGGAGTAGGTCATAGGTGGTAGTGGAATTCAGGAATTTTTTGACTAGGGTGTTTTGGGGAGCATGAATATACAGGTATTTGTGGCTAAGATACTGTCAAGTATGGGAGTACAGAGGAAGTCTGGGAGTTAGTTACCACAGCCTTGAAAAAGCAAGAAGACTAATCTTGTTGCTGGGAGATAACTGAAACTGAGTTCTGATCTGAGCTATACATCAATCTTCAACAGAGAAGAGACTGCTGAGTTGCAAAGGGAAAACCTGGAATTGGCATGGAGGATCAAGACATGCTTGGTACACACTGCAGGACCAGTTTATTATAGGCATTTGAGAAGTTTCCAGCAATAAAGAAAGGGTAGTTCAGGATGCAATGTCTTTTGAGGGGAGCTGAAGATTTACACAAATGCCAAAGGCAATAAGAAGAGCGTTTTGTTAGCTATTATGATCTTGGGGAAAATAACATGTGTACAGAATAGAAAGATGATAAAATGAAATGAAAGAATTCAGAATGCATTTCAAAGTTTTGACCACACAAATTTCAAGGAGAGAAATCCAATCTATCTATAGCTCTATGTTTTTAAATCTCCAAGTTAACAATAGCTAAGCAAATGAAAATTAAAATAAATATTAGGTTTCACTTTAATCTGGTAAGATTGGCAAAGTGGGAAAAGATGGATATACAAACTAGTATAGCCATGGTGGAAAACATTTTGCAACTACCCCATGAAAATTAGTAAACTATTAAAATCAATTGACCTAGCAATATTCCTCCTATGTTTATACCTCAAAACAAAGAAAAATGAAGGGTCTTATATGTGCAAAATTATTAATATCAATTCTTCTTTGTGGTTTCAAAGAACTATGAACTTTATAATTGGGGATTAACTAAACCAAATGTGGTATATTATTATGATTAAATATTATTGTGCCATAACATATAAAGAAAAGGATGGTTCCAGGAAACTCCACAAAGGTTTTTATGATTAATGGGTGGGATAAAAAAAAGAAAAATGAAATTATTCCTACAACAATTTTAAAATAAACACTTTTGAAAGACTTAGAACTCTGATCAATGAAATGATTATTCATGAATTCTTATGACTGAGAAAGAAGAATAATACTTGATTCCTGACAGAAAGGTAATATACTAAGTATTCGAAATGAGACATTTTTAAAGTATGGTCAATGTGGGTATTTGTTTTCCTTGACCAGAAATATTTATTGATTTTCCTTCTTTTTTTCCCTAATTGGCAGGGGGTAGGGTAGAAAGGAAAAAAATTGAAATAAAAAAAGAAGGAAAGCAGAAACTTTTAAATTCTGTTTTGCAGAAATATTCTAATTCCATCTGCTTCTGTTTTCTCTGTCAATGAGAATTGTCTCTGAACTGGAAAGAACAGAGAAAATTTTATAAAAGGATATTGATATCCAAAAAGAGTAAGTCTTCTATAAGAGCACCAGACCACAAAAACATGATAAAAAATTAAACTTGTCATTTTGTTTTTACTTTGTACTTTTTTCCCATGATAGGAATTCTCTATTATAGGCTTCTCTATTATTTTCTATTATTATTTCTATTATATGATAGGCTTCTCTATTATTTTCAGAGAATAGATAGATTTCTATTCCCCAAAGCATTTTCTCAGTGGGTTTTCACTAACACTGACCATACCAATTTACTATTAAGGAAATGAGAATTAATATGGATTTGCTTAATTAATATCAGTCCTAATCTTAAAGCTATAGTTTTCTCCTCCAAACTCAGGATAGGATGAAGTATTATGTGGACACTTCAAAGGGGAACTTGAAGGTTGAAGGGATAAAAACTTCCCTAATAATTAGATCTTTGCAAAAATGTAAGGGAATACTTCAGTAAATATTTTTTATAAGAAGTGGATCATGTAATTTGCTTAGTCCTTATGGCACTTCCTCTCATGAACAGTCACAGAAGCATATACAATTCAATATAGTTTATAATATATATTTAGCTAACTTATCCAATAAGGCCAATCTTTAGGTAAAGAACATGACATTTTGGACCCAGGAGCTCTTGCTTCATAGGCACCTAACCTAACCTGTTTTGTCTAATTTCTTTCTTTCTCTTTTTTTTCAATTTGAGGTGGTTGTCTTGGTATAGTTCATTTGATTCAAAAACATTTAACTAACCCCATATTCTATCAATACAATAGGCTTTACTTTGACTCACCACTCTATTTGTTTGGGTATTTTGTTTTGTTTTGTCTTGTTTTTTTTTTTAGTCTAGGCTTGTGATTTCATTTATTGGAAATTCTCTTATGTGGAAACTACATTTACTCATAAAGTTTTGTAACTCTTATGTAACTTATAATCTTACAGAATTTCCTAGTGACAATGAAAAGATAAGTAATTTGCTCATAACTTCACAGTAGTTCAGTAGAACTTGGAATTAGAAATCTTCCTGATCTCTAATTTTGGTAAGTTCAGCTATGTATAGACTAAACTGTACCACCTCCCTTTTGGTGCTTTGAGTTAAACCTCTGCAGCTTCAATTTTGAGATTCACAAGTGATTACCAGGAGTAGAAACAGGACTTCCATGCAGTTCCTGCTTCCACCTCCTCCAATTCATGTAAAAAAAGACTTTAAACAAACTATGGAGCTACAGAACCCACAAAATGACAGAGAGAAGCTAACCTCCCACTGAAGACAGGGTGGCAGGCCAGTAGGAAGGGCCCAGCCAGCGCTTTGGGAGCCAGCCAAACCATGTGAGCCCGAGGTTTTAGCCTCAGAGAGGCCACAACCAGCTGCTGGCTGAGGGACTTCAGTTCACCAGCAGCTGTGGAAGTTTCCAGAATTATCAAGCCATAGATGCTAAGGACAAAGTGAGAGGTCAGTGCTGTGTGGACTTTGGGAACAGGGAGTTCACGTGTGCAGTCCAGCCTTTGACTCCTGGAAGGAAAAGTGGCTGAGTCATGGTGGCCCTGCAGCCACCTCATGGCTGCTTCAGAGCTGCTGGCCTGCACATTGTAAGGGGACCAAGCAACCAGTCTAAGGTGTAATTGTTCTTGCTTCAACCTGCATGGATCTGGATCACTGTTTAGGGTGGAGGTCCTAGGGGGCATGACCAGTTTGCCAGAGCATGTGAAGGCTTCAGACAGCGCAGCCAACTAATAGCTACAGCAGCTGTAAAAACCCCAGCAATTTGGGACAAAGCTCCCCTATCTGGTAGCAGAGTTCTACTGTGGCAAAAAGCTCAAAAGTCAAGTAATTGAGTGGCAACATGAGCAAGCAAAGGAAGAAAAGTAAGCACAGCAGTCAAAATTTAGATTCCCATTTTGGGGACATAAAGAATCAAAGCATGGAATAGGAGAAAGACAATGAAGTCAGAACTCCTGCACCAAAAGCTTCCAAGAAAAATATGAACTGATTCCAGGCCATAGAGGAGCTTAAGAAGGATTTTGAAAACCAAATAAGAGAAGTGGAAGAAAAATTGAAAAGAGAAATGAGAATGATGCAAGAAAATTTTGAAATGAGAGTCAACAACCTGATTGAAGAAAATAACACCTTAAAAAGTAGTCTAAATCAAATGGCAAAAGAGGCTTAAAAAATCAATGAGTAAAAGAATGCCTTAAAAAGCTGAATTTGCCAGATGGAAAAACAATGTCAAAAGCTCACTGAAGAGAATCATTCCTTCAGAATTAGATTGGAGAAAATGGAAGCTAGTGACTTTATGAGAAATCAAGATACTATTAAACAAATCCAAACAAAGGGAAAAAAGGCAATGTGAAATATCTCTTTGGGATAACCAATGACCTGGAAAATAGATACAGAAGAGATAATTTAAAAATTATTGGACTACCTGAAAGCCATGATCAAAAAAAGAGCCTAGAAATCATCCTTCAGGAAATTCTCAAGGAAAATTGCCCTGATGTTTTAGAACCTGAGGATAAAATAGAGGTTTCAAGAATCCACTGATCACCTCCTGAAAAAAAATCCCAAAAAGAAAACTCCTAGGAATATTATAGCCAAGCTCTGGAATTTCCAGATCAAGGAGAAAATATCACAAGCAGCCAGGAAGAAACAATTTGAATGTTGTGGAAACACAATCAGGATAACAAAAGATTCTACACTGAGGGATCAAAGGGCTTAAAATATGATATTCCAGATGTCCAAGGAACTGATATCAAAACCAAGAATCACCTACCCAACAAAACAGTATCATGATTTAGGTAAAAATATGGTCATTCCATGGAATAGAAGATTTTCAAGTCTTCATGATGAAAAAAACATATAGAATAGAAATATTTGAATAGAATTTTTGACAATTGAATATAAAATTTAACATTTAGATACAAGAAGCAAGAGGAGCATGGGAAGGTAAACAGGGTAAAGAAATCTTAAGTAACTTATCAAAGTTACACTATTTACATTCCTACATGGACAAACGAAAATTGTAACTTATGAAACTTTTCTCAATATGAGAATAGTTTAAGGGAATAGAAATATACATATAATATATTATACATATATATATATATATTATGATATACATATTTATGTATATATAGGAGGTTATATGGACATATGAACATATATATGCCTGTGTGTATATATGTGACCAGACTTACCTAGACAGAGGGAGCAGGACCTATTGAATAGGAAGGGATGATACTTAAAAGGTGAAATTAAGAGGTGGAGGGAGGATTAAAATGAGAGGAGATGGGCAGAGACAGAATGGGGTAAATTATCTTATATAGAAGAGGAAAGGAAAACTGATACAATGGAGGAGAACAGGAAGGCAAAAGTGAATGAGTCAACTTTATTCTTATCGAATTTGTCTTATGGAGGTAATGACATACACACCAAACAGGTTATCTGACCATACAGTCTACACCAGTAGGGGGGATAATGGAAGGGAGGGTAGGCTGGGGGGAGGGAAGTTGGAAACACCCACTTTTGAAAAGGGACAGGATCAAATTAGAAAATAGAACAAGTGGGGAGCAGTATAGGATGGAGGGAAATATAGTCAGTCTTTCACAATATATACACTATGGAAATGTTTGCATAGCTATATATGTACAACCTATATTGAATTGCTTATCGTCCTAGTAAGGGTGGGTGTCAAGGGAGCAATGGAAAGAATCTAGAATTCAAAGTTTTAAAATCAAATGTTTATATATATATATATATGTATATATATATATATATATATATATATATATATATACACACACACACACACACATAATTCTACATGTAACTGGGAAATAAGATATACAGGCACTGGGATATAGACATCCACCATGCCCTACTGCAAAGTAGGAGGGAAATGGGTGAAGATACAGGAGAGAGCAGATTGGGGGAGGGGATATTCAGTGGGATCATTGTTTTGGGGTGGTAAGTAGGGGAAAAGGGGGGAGAAAATCTGTAACTCAAAATCTGGTGGAAATGAATGATGTAAACTAGAAGCCAATAAAGCATTTGATTTGAAAAAAAAAAAAGGAAAATTCGTAACTCAAAATCTGGTGGAAATGAATGATGTAAATTAATATAAACATAAATTTTAATTAAAAAATCAAGTAACTACCAATATTTGGAAAGTGGGCTCAGTATGCCAATTTCCACATAATATAAGTCATCAGAACTAGACTATACTATTGGCTCAGCAAAAATGTACCTATGTGTTCTTCAGCTAACCCTTAATTTCACTCCACCTGTGTTTCCTTCTCTGAAATTCTGGGGTGTCAGATTAAGTGACTTCTTTGGTCTTTTCACTTCTTGATTCTACATCCTTTTCACCTCTTTTAGCAAGTGTGCCACCATTGTCTTAAGTATCACAACCAATCATTCTTCACCAAAACCAGACTCAGTTGGATAGAAGCCCATAATTCCTTACTCTTGACATCACTGTGTGCATGAGGTGATAAATAACAGTCAGTCTGTCAAGAAGCATTTCTTACACACCTACTATATTCCAGGCACTGTGTTAAGCACTTTCTTTAAACCACTGAATGTGTGAGAGGAGAGGGATCAGAAGACTCAATTATTCCCTGAATTTTATAAATGTTTATTATAACTTATCTTCAAAAGTCCAAAAGTTAATCATTATACTTCAGAGGCATTCATCTTTAGTAAGCAATAACATAATGAGATAAAATTCTCACTTTCACAGCTCTTAAAAAGAGCATTAAACAAATTAGAAAATGAAATTTGCTTTACATGTTGACTTTAAACTATGTGACCAGAGAATTGTCTCAACAAAATGATTTCCCTTGAAGTCTTATCATCCGTCATTTTCTCTAATTGGCTAACTTTAATATGAAACATTTAACTTTGTATCTTTTTATTTGTTTTTTTAAGTTATTTTCTCAACAACTATGCTCTTTCATTGCTTGCAATTGTTGTTTGTCTTTCATTCTCAAAAAGGACCATGCAAGTAGCGAGGGCTTGCAATAATTCACTACTTAAAAACCTGTGGTCCTCTGAACCAATTTAATTTTTTTATAAAAAAATTAGGATGTGTTTAAAGTGTGTAATGAAATATAACAAAATTAAAGTATGTTATTTTGATATTAATTAGAGTGAAATTAAATAGAGTGAATTAATCTATATACACCATAGAATAATAAGGATATGCCATGGTGTTGACAATTATTTTCTTTCCTAACGTTCTATTTAAATTATGTCCAGTTAACTTCCTTGTTTTTATTGCATACCATATAGAAATAAATTAATTAGCTTGAAAATAAATCACTCCAGTCTTCTGTATATTGTGAAATTCATGGATAGGTGTGAATAACAACAGCTATTACAGTATGTCTCGAATTTAGATACAACTGTTTCTTATCTAAATTTGGAATCCCTCCCAGTTTTGAGTATTATTCCCTGAACAGAAGAATCACTTAATTAATGTTTATTGAATTGAATTTACTGGGTAATTGGGACTAATGATTTAGGCTTATAATTATTGACTTGCAATTAATGCCATACAACTCTACTGCTATTAATTCATAAGTCTCAAGCAAAAAAAATATTTTAGTAAACATATATTAACATTTTGAAATTGCACATGACTGAATGTAATTTCACAAGGAGACTTCTACCTATTAAATCTTTACCTGGGTCCAAACAAGCTAGAGTAGTCTTAAAAGCATTATGTTGCTTCCTTTTATAAAACATATTAATAATATTTAAATTGGGATTCAACATTTTGCCATAGAGTATTTTTGAATATATGAAAATCAAGTGAACTAAATAGAAGTTTTCTCATAACAACAGAAAAGAATTGAATTTTTTTTAGTTTTAAGTAAATAATTTCATAAAATTAATTTAAATTCAAGTGGTGGGATTTTTCAGTGTGAATTAATTTCATACCCTTAATGGAATGTATATATGTGTGTATGTATGTATGCATGCATGCATGTATATTATGAAAATATTTTGTATGATTACTTCCTTCCAGCATTGGGTCACATGCGAATCTGCTAAGTATGCAATACAAGTCTAATAAAATGATACGTTTCTAATATCTGTGTGGCTCTGTATGGCACAGTTAATTTTGCTTACTGTTTTTGTTTTTTAAAAAATTACATGGCCTATTGTATGTATTATTCACATCTTTTCTATCACTTTATTTAGTCTAGACAATCAACAAAACATACCCAAGTGTGCTTTGGAGAATTAATCAATTTTGAAGTATTAATGTTCTAACTGAATGTTTAACAATTGCCTCTAGAGAATTCATTTGCAACTGACTTCAGCACACTCCTGAAAGACATCATTCTTCTTGGACTACTGGGAATAAGTTAATCAGTGAAGGCAAAATCCAGGTTCAAAAATGTACATAATAGCCAAGTAAATAAAATAATCAGAATTAAGTGTGAAGAAATCAAGATGGGTTCAGATGGGCACACATAAGAATTTTAGAGGGATAGACATGGGATGTTGCAAGGACATAGGACTCAGGAAGGGTAAGTCAAGTGTAAATAGTTTGGCTTTTAGATTGGAACAAAGGAGGGTCAAAGAGGTAGATCTCCAGAATGTGAGAGTAACTAAAGTACTTAACTACTTGGGCTTACCTACAGTGTCAACTTAAAGTTTGCTTTTGCCTTTCCATTAATGTATCTGTAGCAGTCATTTTACTTTACTAAAATTTTACTAATATAAAATAAAGAGAAAAGATCTCATCAAACACTACAATGCCTTTGATTAGGTTCAGTCACATGAAATAATGTGCAAAATTGAAATGAAAGGATTTTTGTTATTCAAATTATTAATTTTTATTTAATATTTTAGTTTTTACCATTTACATGTAAAAATTTTTAAAATATTTCTTTATTTAAAAATTTGAATTCCAATTTTTCTCACTCCTCCCTTGCTCAAAATTCATTTTAAATGTTTTAGTAAATAAAGTATATGTTAGTATATAATTTTCATAATGTAATTCCATGCAGAGATAATAAATATTATATAAATATTACTGTTCCTTCTAATGTTTGAGGCCCAAATGAGAAGATGCATAAAAGATTTTTGTGAGAGTTTATGAAATCAGCAGAATGTTAAAGACAGATAAGAAAAATTAATGAATAATTACTTAGGGAAATTTTTTTTATGTTTTTTTGATAGATAGGATAATGAGTGTATTTTCATTGGCCCTAAAAATTTTTAAGGAATAAACAAGAAATGAATATTTCTGTTTCCTCACAAGAAAATTACAACATCAATGCCCCCTCCAAATTAAGGTGACACACATTTAGAGAGATATAGACAATGACGCATCAAAGAAGATTGTGTTAGGATTAGATCCAAGAGTCAGCATTGTCACAAAACTCCTAGAAAACACAGTGTAAAATACAAGGAAGAAAAGAAGCAACAACAACAAAATATGATTTGCAAATATTTCAAACACTTTGTTGGAAAAATTACAAAAAATATATCTTCCTTAATATTTAACATAGAAATATAAATTAGTGACATAAATCTCAAAAGTCTTCTATATTTGGTTGTATTATGTTTTCAGTTACATCAGATCACACGCTCAGCTAATGTTGAGTTATATTTTTCATTTCTTTTTGTCATAGTTTTGTCTAATTTCACTGCTGTTTCCCTAAATATAATCATTTTTATAGTATTTGCCCATTAAATGTATTCATCATACATATTGTTATTGGCAACGATCGTCCATTTTTGCAGTATGTTATCTCAATATTCAGGCATTATGAGCAATTTATATAAAATCTCAGATGGAATATAATTGAAAATTATATATATATATATTTATTCTGAACCTTTATTATAATTTTCTTTCAATTTTTCACTTATTTTAATAAAAGCAACTGTCCATTGGACAGAATAATACACTTTTTATTCGATAAATTAGTCATGTATTTGCTATTCTTATTATATTTATGCATTTATTAATCGTTCATCATTCTTTATGGCTTTTGAAAATTTGTTGCCTTCTTAGATCTTCTCTGATGAGTGATTCCTTTCTGCAAAATGATCGAGTATAAGCCTTAAATAAGAAAATCTGACATTTCAATAAATCTATGTTATATTTCCAAGGCATTTAGTTTAAAAAGGTGTTACTTTTTCCTGCACTTGGGAAATAAATCAAACACTGTTCAAAAAATAAATTAAAAATAAATTAATTACTTGACAAATGTGCTGACATGTCTTTGATTTGACATCCTGGGTTATAATTTAAACAATCCATCCCTCCAAATTAGCTTCTTTAATATGTTTGAAATATCAATCTGGAATTACAAAAAAAGCAAAACTCTCTCTCTCTCTCTCTCTCTCTCTCTCTCTCTCTCTCTCTCTCTCTCTCTCTCTCACAAACTCTCTCTCTCTTTCTGTCTCTGTCTCTTCCCTTTCCTGTCTCTTTCCTCCTTTTCTCAATTAAATGTTGATGTCACTCTTCCAAGAAAAAAATAACTTTGAAAATTTAATTAACCAATTAATACATTATAATTTAATGCTGTTCATAAACAATCATCCTCAGTCTTAGAAAGACATGGGTTCAAGGCCCTCCTTTAACAAAAGTTTCCTTTGTAACCTTGGACAAACTCTAGAACTTAGTGTTCTAGGCAAGTTTCAAAGGTTAGAAAGTGCAAATCACCTGCAGACCTGCAGTGGTAGAGCTAATTTCTTTGTACCAGAGTTCCTAAACCAAAGAGATCAGAGATGAAGACCCTGTATTTAAGCACTTTTATCGTGATTATATGCTCAATAATATAGTGGATAAGCCATCTAAGGAGCCAATGAATTAAATTAAGAGAAATACATCCTCAAAAGTGTGACCACTTGTTGAAGAGTAAGATGAATATAGTACTAATAAAGTATGTTTTGTTTTTTTGTGGAGGAGATCCAATCTATCAGGGGATTAGGAGTATCCAAATTACAAAAATCTTGTGTCCTAGAAGTAATGACACATGGAAATTATTATTATCTAATGACTTAAACATTTGCTGTGCTCCTACATTAAAACTTGTAATATTCTTATGTCAGTTACAATTAAGCTGCCAAAATTAACATTTCCATAACATTAAGTGACTTCTGTGCTAATGTAGTCCTACAGTTTCCTGATAAAACTAGGCAAACATATGTGTGTGTGACACACCAAAGAGCTAACAATATAACAAAAGAAACTTACAGAAAATGAATGTATGACAAAGAAAAGACTAACTTTTCTTTGTCCTCCTCTTACCTAATAAAAAGGATGAAAATGAGGAAACAATGTCTTTTTGAGCTTACTCTAGTGTAACTTCTCTATTAAAAAAATAATAATAATCCAAGTCACTTGCCCTTTATTAGTGAGCTAGCATACCTCAATCCTTTTGATAACTATTCATCCTGTCTCCTATACATTACTCACTAATTCTAAAGCAGTTACAATATTTCACTACTTGCCTCTCCAATGACTAACTTTTCCTCTTTTCCAATCATAAAAGCACTGTTCCTTTCATACTTCCTCCTGTCAGTTAAGCTAGTATTTTGAATATATTCATTCACATTAGTTTATGTGCATTTTTATATCTTAATTTGTGCGGAGGATATTTGTCTTAATAAAGTACAGATGAAGATATGCTTATGGATTTTTATGTGCCAGAATTAGAGAATTACTGGATTTTCAAATTGAAAGCAATTTTGATTGAGATGATTTAGTAAACCAATCTCACTTTACAGATGAGAAAACTAAGCTTTTGTTAGAAAAAGAAATGTTTAAAGTCACAAAGTAATTAGTGGCAATTCAGCAATTAGAAATTAAATACCCTAACTTGTCTAGTGTTTATTCTATCTCTATTTTCACCTTTTTATATATAATTAAGTAATTGTGAAGCTATCATCTTGGAGCTATCTTTATGTTTATTTTATCCTTTGGTATGCCATGGGTGGCATAGAAGATGGAGAGAACTACCTAAGAGTCAGCCTGACTTGAGTTTAAGGCCATCTTCTAACCCAGAGGTTGCCAAACATATTTGGCCTACCACCCCTTTAAAAAAAATAGCACCCTCCTGAAAATCTTACACTTAAAAAAATTGCACCATTTCAAAAATTTCTGCACTTGGAAAATAAATCAAATTGTTAAAAAATAAATTAGATATAGAATATAACAATATTATTGTGTTATATTATTAATAAAATAAATATTATATTTAATATGAAACATATAAAATATAAATAAATATAGACATTTAAATAAATGTATAAATATTAATATATTAAAAATGACTCACTTTAAATTTAATAACTTATTGTAAATTTGTGGATTGTTTCCTGCATTGAAAATTTGAAGATTCAATACTATGCCATGTAACCCTATAGTATCATATTGTAAAGAAGTAATTACATGCACATATTCCTGCAGATTGCAAGCTAGACTTCCCCAAAATGTGCCTGCTCCCCTGCCAACACTTCCTTTTTAAAACCTGGTGGCAAACTTGACCACTGATTAGTTTAGCCTTGCATTTTGTGTGTTTATTTTGAAAATAATGTAATAACTATGATTTTAAATCTATTATATAACAGATAAAACATGTATGAATGGTTTTTCAGATGTCTTTCTCTTCTCTTCTTTTCTTATACTTCCATTTTCTATTTATTTTTATACAATGACTCCCAATTGCACCAGAGATTACTGTCAACCCCCTGGTATTGCCCACTTTTTTGATCCTCTGCAACCCATACTTGCTATACCACTATTAGCAATTCACTTGGTCTTTCAGTGCCACGGACAAATCTCTAAGATTATAAATTGCCTGATGATTACAGATCATTTAGGGGGCAGGACTGTAGCTGATCAGAAAGGGGACAAAATTAAGATATATTGAAGGATAGTCTTAACACATTTTAGCAACTGAATGGATAATAGGGATGGTGGCATAAAGGAGAGTGGAGAGTAAAAAATGACTGAAGTTATGAACCAAAATGACTACATAGATGATGGTACTATGAACATAGTAGATTAATAAAATAGAAGGGGACAATTTAAAGTAAAAAAATATAAATTATGAGTTCTTTTTTGGATATAGTGAATATATGATACCTATGGGACATCAAGATAGAGGCATATAAGAGGAAATTTGTGATACAGGACTGGAGTCTATGAGAAAAATTTGTTCTATGTATTTAGAAGTTATCAACATGGAAATGGCAATGAAATTTACTGCAAATCATTAGATCACTGAGGGAGAATAATACTTAATACTTAAAGGGAGTAAAAGGAGATGTAAAAGAAGTCCCAAGGCAGAGATTTTGACAAATGCAGTGGGAGAAGGGGATAGTATATTGATGATGATGCAGACAAGGAGACTTGAAAGTAACAGTAACAGAAGTGAGAGGAAAAAAGAAAGATTTAAAATGTCATTTAAAAGGGAGGACAGGATATCCATGGAGATAGGGTAATAAATATATTAAAAAGTGTTTTTGAGGTTGAGAAGGATGGAGAGTATGAAAAAGTCTTTGTTAACACAAAGTTGTTGACAAAGGTAACTTTAGAGAGAGCAGTTTCACTCAAGTGATGAAGTCAGAAGCCATATTGCAAGAATTTAAGGAGTTACTGAGAGGAGAAAAACTGTAGGTACTATAATGGTAATGGTAATCTGAAGCTCTTCCCTGGCCTTTAATAGACCTAAGGGAAGTTGAAGATCTTTGCTGCCCCTAAGGGAATTTGAAGATCTTTCCTGCCCCCTATCAGAATGAATGTAATAGCAAGGAGCAACTTGTGGTGGGAGGAGGTTACTGAAGGGTACAGCAGAGTCGAGAGGAAGTTGGTCACAGGGCAGTTAGAAAGGAGGAAAGAAAGGACACAGGCAAGGAGACAGCTAGGTATGGTTTTGGTCCCTTTGGTGATAAGGTATAATAACTTCTTTGTTGCTATGATGAATTTGGTTTTCTGGTGCTGGGATTCAGTTTTCTCATGTTGGGATCTGACTTTCTGGTGTCTAAATAAATGTTTTGCTTCTGTCTTTTTATATGGAGAGTCTGTTATATTTTGCTATTCAGAATTACCATTGCATATTTATAGTCACTGTCAGTGCTGTGAATTCCACAAGGATGGGATTGCAAGGTATCAGATTTCCATTTGGAGGCAGAAGGACTTTAGAGGAAGAAATGGATTTCCCAGGAATAGGGAATTTACCGTATTCCTCCCTAGAAAGGGAATAGGTTAAAAGCACTGAACCCTGTGAAAACTGGAAATGAAGGCAGAAGCAAGAACCTAGAGATTTGGAAAGATGTTTGCATGGCATAACAATAGAACCAGGGCAAGAACTGGAAAGAGTGTGAAGAAAAGTCTGTATTTTTCTAACAGGTTATTATATTTAAAGCAGAGAAAAGTTACTGGAAGAGAAAGCTCAGATGGAAAGGGACTTAACTGATTTGCATGGGAAACTTTCAGTATTACAGCATTTGGGTTCGGGGGGGGGGAGGTCCTCAGGTGGTAGAAGAGTAAACTGCTGTGTGTTTAGCTCTCATAAAAAGCTAAAAGCAAACAAAAGTAATGTGCATGCAGCCTTTGCATAGGCTGAGCCTAGTTGCCACAATGCCCACTGCCATAAGAATATGCGGAAGGAAAATGAAAATGTTAGATGAGGCTTCTCAGAAACAAGTTCACTCCATAGTAAGAAGAAAGCAGGAGAATCATGGGGGCCAAAAGTGTTCAGGGAGATAATTGAAGATTTTATTCAGCAGGAGGTCACTGATATATTAAGTTGATTCACCTAAAGGATGGGAGAATCACTAGTGTCTTGAAGGGTGAGAATCATTGATGAAGGGGCCAGTGGAGTATCTTGCATGAAATGTATAGGCATTAATCAGAATCCTTTTGTACAGAAAGCTTTTAGGGATCATCATATGCTAGGAGGTAAGAATATAACCAATCTGGTAATTTTAGTTGCTGGGGGATGCATTAAAATGGATCCCACTCATACTGTGGTCTAGTGGAGAGATACCTTGGTTTTCACTTAGGGACTGTATGAGAAAGTTAAAGGAAGAGGTAATGAAAACTGCTACCATGGTCAGAGATACAAATGCCCATCACAATATCCCCCTTAGCAGTTTCTCATAGAAATATCATAGTGAAGACAGCTCCTATTGTTTATAAGCACTTAATTATGACTCTACTAATGGGGAGACAGGGCACTCTCCTTTAGAGGTGATGAATAAGATTTCATAGCTAAGTGACTAAGGAGAATGGAAAAAGATAAATTTCCTCAAGAGAAAAGAGCAAATAGCCAATGGATTCAAAGTAAGAATAGATTGACAAGAAAATAATTCTTTACTGCTCTGTCTAGGGGTAGATTTTGGAAGAATAGATGGTATTACAACTAATGAATTATATAAAATATACTGAGAAAGGGGGCTTAATATTAGATGGAATTGGGAAGAAAGAACTGCCTCTACAGATCCTCCTGGATCCCTGCATCCAAGTTCACCACAGCTTCAGGAAGAATGGAAATTGGCCAAGCCCCAGTTCAGATTAAAGAAATACATAGATGGGATTAGAGACCCCATATCATTTTAACCATATATTGAAAAAATGGATCAAATAAGGTAATTAGAGCATTAACAGATACTGGGGTGGAGGCCTCCCTTATATACGCGAACCCTGACAAATTAAAACACAGAAGTCCTATTACCATCACAGGACTGGGAAGGGCTGAAATATCAGCCAGTCAAGTCAAACTAATAATGAAAATTGGACAACTACCTAAGAAAGAATATTGTACCAAATCCTGAGTACATCATTAGAATGGATATATTGAGAAGTATGAATTTAACTTTCCCTGAGGTGGGGAGCAGAGTCAAGATGGCAGGATATAAACAGGACTTCCATGCAGCTCAGGCTTCCATCTCCCCCAGTTCACATAAATATGACTATAGACAAACTTTGGAGCTGCAGAGCCCACAAAATGAGAGAGAAAACAACTTCCTGAAGACTGTCCAGCAGACCAGCAAGAAGGGGCCACCACGGCACTATGGGAGCCAAGCCCAGCCAAGTGTGAGTGTGAAGCTTTAGCCTCAGAGTGGCCACAACCAGCTGCCAGCTGGAGCAACTTCAGATCACTAGCAGCTGTGGTGGTTTGCAGAATTATCAACACAGAAATACTAACGACAAAGTGAAAGGTCACAGCCATGCAGCCGCCACCACGAGGCAGCTTCAGCTCCTGCCTTGCAGATTGTAGGGGGACCAAGCAACCAGTCTGAGGGGTAATTTCTCTTGCTTCAACATGCTTGGATATGGATTGCAGTCTAGGGTAGAGATCCTGAGGTGCATGACCAGCTTACCAGAGCTTGGGAAAGCTCAGAGAAGGAACCCAACTAACAGCTCTAGCAGCTGCAAAAACCCAGCAATTTGGGACAAAGCTCCACTGTCTGGTAGCAAAGAAGTACTGTGGCAAAAAGCTCAAAAGTCAAATAATTGAGTGGCAAAATGAGCAAGCAAAGGAAGCAAAGTAAGCAGAGCAATCCAACTTTACACTCCTTTTTGGGGACAAAAAGGATCAAAGCATGGAACAAGAGGAAGACAATGAAGTCAGAACTCCTGCACCAAAAGCTTCCAAAAAAAAATACAAGCTGGTTACAGGCCATAGAGAAGCTTAAGAAGGATTTTGAAAATCAAATAAGAGAAGTGGAGGAAAAATTGGAAAGAGAAATAAAATTGATGCAAGATAATTATGAAAAGACAGTCAACAACCTGATTGAAAAAAACTAACACCTTAAAAAATAGACTAAATCAAATGTCAAAAGAGGCTCCAAAAAGCAATGAGGAGAACAATGCTTTAAAAAGTCAAATTTGCCTGATGGAAAAAGAATCTCAGTAGCTCATTAAAGAGAATCATTCCTTCAGAATTAGATTGGAAGAAATGGATGATAGTGACTTTATGAGAAATCCAGATACAGATCCAAACAAATAAAAAAAAATAGAATGCAATGTGACATCCCATTCAGAAAATGAGTGACCTGGAAAATAGAACCAGAAGAGATAATTTAAAATTTATTGGACTACTGGAAAGCCATGATCAAAAAAAGAACATAGATATCATCCTTCAAGAATATCTTAATGAAAATTGCCCTGATGTTTTAGAACCAGAGGGCAAAATAAATATAGAATGAATCCACCCATTACTTGCTGAAAAAGATCCCAAAAAGAAAACTCCAAGGAATATTATAGCCAGGTTCTGGAGTTCCCATATCAAATAGAAAATATTACAAGCATCCAGGAAGAAACAATTTGAATATTGTGGAAACCCAATAAGGATAACACAGGATCTGGCAGCTTCTACACTAAGGGATCGAAGGGCTTGGAATATGATATTCTGGAAGTCAGAAGGAACTGGGATTGAAACCAAGAATCACCTACCCAGCAAAGCTGAGTATCATGTTTCAGGAGAAAATATGGTCATTCAATGGAATAAAGGACTTTCAAGCATTCTTGTTGAAAAAAATCAAAGTTGTATATAAAATTTGACATTAAGATATAAGATGCAAGAAAAGCATGGGAAGGCAAATAGGGAAAACAAATTATAAGGAACTTATCAAAGTTGAAATATTTACATTCCTACATGGACAAATGATAATTGTAACTGATGAAACTTTTCTCAGTATGAAAATAGTTGAAGGAAATATAAATATACATATATACATATGTGTATACATACATATATACATATATATGTTTATATAGGATGGTATATGGGCATATGAATACATATGTGAGTTTGTGTATATATATGTGTATAGGTTTACATAGAGGGCACAGGACCAATTGAATAGGAAGGGATGATATTTAAAAGGTGAAATTAAGAGAGGAGAGAGGAATGTAAAGATAGGAGATGGGGAGAGACAGAATCAGGTAAACTATCTCATACAGAAGGGGCAAGGGAAAATGGTCACAATATAAGGGAATAACATGAAGGCAAAAGGGAATGGGTCAACCTTATTCTCACTGAATTTGGATTAAGGAGGGAATGACATACACACAAATAGGGTATCTCATCAGTAGGGGTGAATGAGATGAGAGGGAGGAATGATTGAAGGGAGGACAAGCTGGGGGGAGGGAAGTTGGAAGCACCCACTTTTGAAAAGGGACAGGATCAAAATAGAGAATAGAGCAAATGGGAGGTAGGATAGGAGGGAGGCAAATATAGTTAGTCTTTTACAATATATCCACTATGGAAATCGTTTGCAAAGCTACACATGTACAACCTATGCTGAGTTGCTTATCTTCCTAGTAAGGGTGTATGACAAGGGAGGAAGGGAATGAATCTGGAATTCAAAGTTTTAAAAAAAATTTGTAATATATATATATATATATATATATATATATATACTATTATAAATATTATTTTACATGTAACTGGGAAATAAGGTATACAGGCACTGGGGCATAGAGATCCACACTGTGCCCTACTCAAAAGTTGGAGTAGGTATAGGGGAAGATGGAAGATATGGGAGAGAGCAGATTGGAGGAGAGGATATCCAGTGGGATCACAAGTTTGGGGTAGTGGGTAGGGGAAAATGGGGAGAAAATTTATACCTCAAAATTTTGTGGAAATGAATGATGTAAACTAGAAGTTAATAAAGCATTTGGTAAAGTAAAATAAATAAGTAAATAAATACATATTTTAAAAATCATTGAACTAATAAAACTAGAAGCTGCTTAAAAAAAAAAGGAAACATGTATGGCTTACTGATGGCACAGGAAAATATTTGGGCCACAAAACACATTGGAAAGCAGTAGCCTATAACCCATGTACTAGGTGGACTTTGTAAAGTAATGGGACAGGTGGAAATAGTGAATGTGCTGAACTTATGGCAGTACATCAAGCCATTAAAAGAGAACAAAGAGGACAGAGTCATATATTTATTGATTCATAGGCAGTAGCTAATGGGTTAGCTACAAGGTGGCCCATGCAGAAAACTCAAAATTGGGAAATTCATAGCAAAAAATTATGGGGAAAATATGGGACATAACTTTTTTATCAATTTTTCAGTTTTTCATATAGATGCTCATGTTGCCCTCACCATGCCACAACATGAGTAAAATGCACATGATAGTAAACATTGCTACTCAATACATTGTCCCTACTCTGACACCAACTGATGATCTGGTACTAGCAAAATGGGTCCATCAAATGGCAGGCCATTTAGGGGTCCAGGACACACACTGGTGGGCACAAGATCAATGTATTAGTATCTTATATTCATTGATAAAACAGGTAGCAGAGGAATGTCATATATGTCAGTTAGAAAAGGAATGGACTGTTACTCAGGCAGTAACTAGAGTGATAGCAAGGGGATAAGTACCAGTTCAAATTAGGCAAATAGATTATATAAGTCCCCTACACCAAGATAAAGAATGAAAGTTTATATGTACTTGTATTGACACCTACTCAGGTGTACTAGTGGCTTGTCCTTATAAGAATATGACCCAGAAAAACACCTGTAAAATTCTTGATATCCTAAGTATATAATAAGGAAGCCCAATGCAGATTCAAAGTGACAATGGGTCACATTTCAAAGGCAACAAAAAGAAGAGATATTGTATATTAAAAAATATAGTATGGACATATCATATTCTGTATATTCCACAAGAATCTGGGTTAATTAAAAGAATGAATGGATTATTGAAAGAACAATTAAGGAAGTTAAGTTATAATAATTTGTATAAACATTGGAAGAATAATTAGTTCACTGTTTTATGTAATTTGAATAATAGACCAGTGGGAGGAAGTTCACTTCTAGCCAGAACGATCACCCCAAATCTGCACATTAGAAAACAACAAACATAAGGTCCCATATATTGAGTATTTAACTGTGAGGGAAAATGTCCCAGCACTGTATCCAGAATACCTGCTTTGGCAGGATATGATTAACATTGTTTAGAGAACTTTTGATAGGATAGAAGAAAAAAAGAAGAATCTCTATTGGAATACATATGAGAATCCCTAAAAATAGAGTAATAGATTCTAATTATCAAGGAGAAATTATGGTGACATTCCAAAATTTTGGTGAAGAACCCATAGAGTTTTGTAAAAATGATAGAATATTTCAAGTGATAATTATTACATGTGAAACATTATCCCTTGTGAAAACTGACCCTCTTTCCAAAATAACTGTCAGAGGAATTGAAGTTTGATTCTATTGGGAGCTAACATATGGGTAAAGCAGAAGCCAGAAAATATTCCAAAGGCTGTGGAAATTATAGCACAAGGGAAAGATAATACTGTAACTGTTATTTATTCAGGACAATTACCAAATTGTTCCCTTAACTAATAGTGTACCATGAATAAGACCATAATGGTGGGCTTGTGGACTCCAAAAGCATGACTGACCCTATATCTACCCTACTTCTGGTTACTGGCTCTTTGTTTCTTTTTGGCTTTTTGTCTGTTAAAATTGTTTGGCAGATTTATTTCCTGTAGGTTTGGTACCCCCCACCTGCAGATGCCTGGTCGCTTAAGCCAGAAAGCACCCCCTGTTCAGTACTATAGTATGCCACACCTGGACCTGCCTTTGACCAAGCGCCAGATTCCAGCTAAAGAATTGACCTCTCAAATGACACTTTTTGGGGCAGGGACAGCTCTATGTCCAATTTCAACAGGAAGTAGATATGGAGGAAGAGACTTTTGTTCCTCACCCCAAAGTTTTTATCCCCATTTATTTGAGAGGGAACAATGGGGTGCTTGTGTTCAAGCCCCGTCCAAGATACTGTTTATGTGCTTATTTTCTGTTGTCCCTGTTATAGTGTTGTAAAATTTTGTTAAAACCTGTTACCCCTAAACTTCCATTAACCTATGTAATGAAATTTATTGTTATATTTTTACTCTGTAAGGGACATGATAAATTTTGGGGCCGAATGCAATGGCAATGGGAATTTGAAGATCTTCCCTGCCCCTAAAGGAATAGGAAGGTCTTCCCTGCCCCCATCAGACTGAATGTAATTACATAGTGCCTATGGTAGCAGGAGTTTGCTGAATGGGTAGAGCAGAGCTGAGAAGTTGGTCACAGAGTAGTTTGAAAGGAGGGAGGAGAAGACACAGGCAAGGAGACAGCTAAGTATGATGTTGCTCCCTGCTGTGATAAGTAAGGTGTATTAACTTCTGTGTTACTGTGACGGATTTGGCTTTCTGGTGTTGAAATTTGACTTTCTGGTGTCTGAATAAATGTTGTGTTTCTTTCTTCTCTAGTGAGAGTATTTTCCATTTTGTGATTCAAAATTAAACTGGCATATTCATAGTTGCCATCAGAGCTGTGAATATCACATTGGCACTACAGTACTAAATACACACATATGTGTGTGTGTGTGTGTGTGTATGGCTTTTCTTTCTAGTTTTGCTTTTAAATGGTGGAAAAACACAAGATTATAAATTGTGTGGATGCCAATGTCGAGCAAGACATAAACATACACGTGTGTATGAAAGAAGACTGACATTATAATCTGACAATGTCGTTTTGAGTTCTGGCTCCAGTACTTTCTTAACCTGTTGCTGTAAACAAGCCATTTCACTTCTTTGTGCCTCCGTTTAATCATCTATAAAGTGAGATAACACTTATCCTATCTCCCTCAGCTTGGTGTTGCAATATTGACTTTATAAACTGTAAAGCTACATACAAATGTGAGTTATTTTTGTAACCTCCCTAAGTAAAAGGACCAGGTCTTAATAATCTGTTCACTTCTCCTAAAGCCAAGGAAAATTCATCTTATATAAATGGCAAATGTTCCAAAAAATTCTTGTTTGTTTCTTCCAAGGAGAGATACAGGACAAGGATTAAGACAAAATCCTATTTTATTTACTGAAACAAGTGCACTCAAGGGATTTAGAACTGGAAGGTACCTAGGTGACCATTTAGTCATACTCCTTCATTTCAAGGATACTGAAATCTTGGAGTATTAAGTGACTTTCTGAAGGTTACACAGGCAAAGCCAAAATTCAAACACTGGTCCTCTGAGGGATCTTTTCACTGTACCACATGATAAATTTGGCAATGTGCAAGGCAAGACGGTGAAGATGTCAGAGACAAAATTTAGCAGACTCAGAAAAGTGGAGTACTACAAAAGGACATTCAATCAGGATCTACAAGACCCAAATTTTCTACTTCTATTGTTGACATAGACATTTGACCGTGAACAAGTCACATTATTTTTTGTCTTTCATTCCATCATTTGTAAAATTAAGGTATTTGACTAGCTACCACCTAAAGTCTCTTAAAAGTGTGAAAATCTTTTATTCATGTTGCCTATACCTGAATGTAACAATGGTATGGAAATTTAAAAAAATACTCATTATGAAAAAACATTGTATAACCCTTAAATTTTAGTTAGCTTGCTGATTAAAGGTCAGACTTTCTTAAAATTAGTCATATTTTATGTATTATAACTATGCAAAGCATATGGAGAAAAATGAAACAAGAATATGGACTGCCAAACATTTTATCCAACCACATGGTTTACCACATTCCCTCTCCCCTTCGTCTGTCCTACTCATCCTAAAGATTTCCGATATGTGAGCTGAGAGAACATGAATCTGTATAATCATCCTATGTTTGATTCAATCAACACAAATAGAAATTCATGTAAGAATCTTATAAAACTGATACAAAGGAACTCTAAATATAACCATAAAATTAAAATACATTATTGTACAGAGAAATTCACAGAATTCTGGAGCCCCTTTCATCTCCTTTCTTTTGAGTTTTTCACCACTTCTGTTACCTTAATATATAATATTTATAGTTACAGAATCCTAAGTTAGAACAGTTACAGATTGAGTTGAAAAGAAGTTCAGAGATAAGTTCTACTCAAATCATTAATTCTTTCTTCAAAATCCCTACCAACAAATGCTCGCCCCACCTCTCCTTGAAGATTAAAGCTGAGGGCCAAATCACTAATCATTGAGGCTATTCCTTCCTTCTTTGAAAAGCTCTAATTTTGTTTGTGTCCATGCAAATGAATTGGCATTGTTTTCATATAACTGTGCCCTGTATTGATGAGTATTTAAGTGTATATATATATGTATAAATACATATATACACATACATACATATGCAATTTATAGTATAATTATAAATAAAATATAATTAAAATATGTTATATATGTGTGTATATATGGAGAGAGTGTTGTATTGAATATATAGAGATAGGAGCAAACAGAAATACACTGTAATTCAAATATGCATGAATATATATGTATATGTGAATAAATTATACTGTGTTTTTGTTTGCTCCTCAATCCTCATTATATTATATTCAAAGGTAAGGACTTAAATTTGTAACTCCTATCAACTCTGAGCATTGTAAACTGTTGTGGTTTGGTTTTGATTTTTATAGTGTATTACACTTATTGACTGATTTGAGGGCAGAAAAGAAATGCTTTAAAGAGAAGAAAAAGAATACTAAAGCCAAGTTGTAGGATGAGGAAGAGTGTTGCTATATCATCCTAAGAAAATTATGCAAAATTCACTGCTGTCCGTTTTTTTAAGATTTTCATTTTATAAAGTTTACAAAAGGTGGTATATAACATGAGTAACAATCATATGGGTCAAGTCAGAATTATTCAGTATATATCTCTTTGTCAGGGTGTGGATTTAAAGGGCAATGCCTAAGTAACAACAACAACAACAAAACCACAATGCTCATTTTCATCAGTTTGCTTCAATATCCAAGCCATCTGAATATATATTTTTCAGTTCCCTTCCTCAACTAGCAAAAACACTTTCTATGTGATTCATAGTCTCCTCATTTCCTCAAGATAATTTGGATAATTATTCCCTTGATTTGCCTACGTCATTGACTCACTATTTTTCCAATTTCAATGATTTTACTTAGAAATACATATGACATTTCCCTCTTTCATTCATCCAGTGCCATAAGCCTACCATACATTCTGCCCACTTTTCTTGAACTATGCAGATGTCTGATCTTTTTTATTCTAGTTTGTGTCTCTCTTTGCTATCTTTCACATTTTCTGTACTGTATTACAGATCTATTTTTCTTAATAAATTTTTTTCATATTTTTATATGAAATTTTTTCTTTCCTTCTAATTTTTCATAATAAAATCATAATAAAATGACATAATAGATGCAACAATAGTAGTCTCAGCAATGGAAAATTTAAATTTGAATTTTTGTAAGGGTATAAAGAAGAAACAATGATGGGGTGGCTAGGTGACACAGTGAACAGAGAACCAGCCCTGGAGTCAGGAAGACCTGAGTTCAAATCTGGTCTTAGATACTTAACACTTACGGACCTTGGGCAAACCATTTAACCCCAATTGCCCTCCAAAAAGCAAAGGAAAAAAAAACAAGGAGGCCCTTGATTTTATTCAATGATGAACCACATGTTTGCCACCTCAGAACTGATATGTGTGTGCCCATATACATTTATGCATGTTTACACATACTTATATGTATAACTTTATCTATAATTTAAGATACACTATCAGCTCTTCTATGTGTAATAGATTTAATCCAATTAATCACTTTGGAATCATTTCCCCTTGGTTTGAGTAAGGTAGGTGGCAACATTTCTATCGTAAAAAAATTTTTAAAATACCACAATTTTTTTCCACCATTACTACTCCATCAATCTAGAGCACTTTGCCAAAACACCTGTGCCTTTTTCCTATCCATAATAAGAGGGGGAAAAATGTTTATGAGTCACAATGTGAAAGAGGGAAGGAACTGAATGGGTTAAAAAGGTTTTGTTCTTTGACTATTTCCTGGCTTTAGCTTAGAAAAACCCAGAACAAAAATGAATCTTCCAGAACTTCTTCTTAGTTTATCTCCCAAGAAATGATTCTGTTCAACCAGAAGAAAAAGATGAAAGTGGAAGGGAAAAACAAAACAAACAATAAAAACCAAAAACAACAGATGAATTTTAACATAGCTTGATGCTAGACCTGAAACAAAGTCTGAAATCCATCTAGGTCCACATATAAATAAAAAATCTAGAGGCAGAATGATTAATGTTCCCCTGTATAATCAAAACTTCATAAGGGCTTTTCTCTTCAGTTGTCTGTAAGGTGCTTGGTTCTTCTTCAGAAGCTAAGGCCACGTTGGGGTGAACCCTCACTTCAGCCGGTGACTAGCACCACTACACACAAGCCTCTCCTCATCAGTCTACTGAAATGGCCGTCTCCGAACTCGCCTGCATCTACTCTGCCCTCATCCTTCATGACGGTGAGGTTACTGTCACGGAAGATAAAATCAATGCCCTCATTAAAGCAGCAGGTGTAAATGTTGAACCATTCTGGCCTGGATTATTTGCCAAGGCCCTGTCCAATGTCAACATTGCAAGTCTCATCTGCAATGTAGGAGTTGGTGGAGCTGCCCCAGCAGCTGGTGGTGCTGCCCCTGCTGGAGGGGCTGCTCCTGCTAGCACAGCTGCCCCAGCTGAGGAGAAGAAGAAAGAGGAAGCAAAGAAAGAAGAATCCGAGGAGTCCGATGATGACATGGGTTTTGGTCTGTTTGACTAAATATTTTTTGTAAAATTAAATAAAAAGCTTAACTCAAACTTAAAAAAAAAAAACTTCATAAGGACAAAGATTTTCATTTTGATCCTTTCAGCTTTAGATTCCAGTAGAGTTCCTGGTACATAGTAGGCATTTAGTATCTTCCTGTTCTTTTAAAAACCTAACAGTGATGAATTAAGTTTGAGAACATGTGATTAAATTCTGGGTCTTTCACTTGCTTGCTGACTATATGAACATTGAAAGTCATTTTGATACTTTGGATCTCAATCTTTTAATTATAAGATAAGTAGGTTAGATTAGATGATCTTTAGGATTTATTATAACTTGAAATCTATGATACTGTGATAAATTGCTCATTCACTTGCATATGAGAGTCCAAGATGATTTTTTAAATCAAACTTATTTTTCCAATCACTGGCAGAGCTTTGGATTTTACTTTTGTAATGTTCCAGAGTTTACTGAAATTAATACATAATCTCTTTGAATAGAAATCTGGAGAATTCATTCATCAATAGAGCTATTTCTTTATTTTGAACTATGTTTAAAGTATCTCTTGAAGTACTGATGAGCGCACTAGTTCAGTATATGCTTTCAATTTTTCATCCTTACTTAATGTCGGTTTTTCAACAGCTCACTCAACAGTCATATTCATAGTTTCATCAGTCACAGAATCTTATGTAATTTTAATATCTAAACAGGAGATACCACATTTAAGAGGACATATCAAGATTATATATAACCAAAAGACTGCAACTATAAAATTATTTTTTCCTATGGTAACATGTAAAGAAATGAAAAAAAATCACCATAATCAATAGACCCAGAATAAGTATTTGCTAATTACTTGCATTTTGTTATTTATTAATATTATATTAGAAATATAAGTCTTTTTGGATAAGTCTTTTTTTTTCCTATAACCAAGCTGTCTAGATCTTTGAAGTTTGTAGTTAGCAGTATACTAAGTGCAAATTATTTAGAACAAAGCAGAAAAAAATCAAGGTAGCAGAAAATACTAGAAGATCATGGATCTAGTCAGTTTTGACTTTTGCTAGCTATGTGACTTTGATTAGAAGAGCTATTCAACTCTTCTAAGACTCAGCTTCCTTGTCTCTAAGCAATATCTATATTACATTCTACACAAATGTGTTGTATCAAAGCTGATAATATATTTGAAGACATTTTGTAAACTTTGAAATACTATACAAATGTAACTTAGAAACATATCACTAAATAATGTTTTATTGTGTATAATTTATTCAATTCTTCAGCAATAGGCATTGTTTTATAGCAGATAAGAGTGCTAGACTTATAGTCTAATATATTAGTTTCAAGTTCAAATTTTAGAATTTCACCCAATCTACCCACCAGATCATATTAAAGGGCATTATGCTAAGTACTTGTGAGAGAAACAAAATGAAGATTAAACAAATCCTGAACTCAGGACTTCTATAGGCTCCTAGTTAATACTGTAGTAGAGCTCTGGGCATGGAATCTGGAAGACCCGAGTTCAAATCCAGCCTCATATTTAGTAATTGTATGGCATTGGGCAAGTCACTTAACCTCTATCAGCCTCAGTTTTCTCAACTGAGAAACAGAGATAATAATAGCACCTATACCACCCAGAGTTGCTGTGAGCATCAAATGAGACAATATTTGTACAAAGTACACTTAGAAAATGCACCTGGAAAATAGTAGGCACTATATAAATGCTTATTCCCTTCCCTGATCTGCCTCAAGTATCTTACATGTATAAAAAATTCATACATATGTTTATGCACACATATATGCATATATATATGCATACATACTTATATATATAGAGAGAGATATATTTATATGTGTACATATATAGACACTCAGAGAGAAAAAACACATTCATTTAAGAGGCACAAGAACTTAGAAGATAGGAAAGACTTTCCTGAGGTGATGCTGAGCTCTGAGGTACTTTAAGGATTCTTATTTTTTTTATTATGATTTTTTTAATGCTTTATTAGCTTCTGATTTACATCATCCATTTCCGCCAGATTTTAAGTTACAAATTTTTCCCCCACCCACCCACCGCCCCAAAATAGCAGTCTCACAGGACATCCCCTCCTCCAATCTGCTGCCTCCCACATCTTTCCCCACACCCCTTTCCACTTTTCCAGTGGATTATCTATGCCTCAATGCTTGCACATCCCATTTCCCAATTACAGGCAAGATGGTATTAATAATAGTACATATATATATATATACATATTTGAATATTTGATTTCAAAACTTTCAATTCCAGATTCGTTCCCCTCCTTCCCCGTCGCCCACCCCTACTGGGAAGACACACATTTCGGTATGGGTTGCACATGCGTGGCTAATGCAAAACAATAACATAGTAGATACATTGTAAAAGACTGACTACACTTCCCTCCCTCCCATCCAATCTTCCACCCGTTCTACTCTCTACTTTGATCCCGTCTATTTTCAAAAGTGAGTGCTTCCAATCTCCCTCCCCCCCAGCCTACCCTCCCTTCTATCATCCCCCCTCTCATCTCCTTCCCCCCCTATTCTCGTGGAGGGTGAGATACCCTATTTAGTGTGTATTTCACTCCCTCCTCAAGCCAAATTCAATGGGAATAGGGTTGACCCATTCCCTTTTGCCTTCCTATTCCTCCCTCCATTGTAACCATTTTCCCTTCTCTCTTCTGCATGAGATAGTTTACCCCAATCTGTCTCTCCCCATCTCCTCTCATTATATTCCTTTCACCTTTTAATTTCACCTATTAAGTATCATTCCTTCCTGTTAAATTGGACCTGTGCCCTCTATCTATGTATACCTGTAAACAAATATACACATTCATATATGTATTCATATGCCCATATACCCTCATATATAGAAATTACATATATATATATATATATATATATATATTTCTAATCCCTTCAACTACTGAGAAAAGTTTCATAACTTACAATTATCGGTTTTCCATGTAGGAATGTTAATATTTCAACTTTGATAAGTTCCTTAAGATTCCTTTTCCCTGTTTTCCTTCTCATACTTCTCTTGCTTCTTGCATCTGAATGTCAAATTTTCTATTCAACTCTGGTTTTTTCAGCAAGAATGCTTGAAAGTCCTCTATTCCACTGAATGACCATATTTTCCCCTGAAACATGATACTCACTTTTGCTGGGTAGGTGACTCTTGGTTTTAATCTCAGCTCCTTTGCCCTCCGGAATATCATATTCCAAGCCATTCGATCCCTCAGTGTAGAAGCTGCCAGATCCTGGGTTATCTTGATTGTGTTTCCACAATATTCAAATTGTTTCTTCCTGGCTGCTTGTAATATTCTCTCCTTAATCTGGGAATTCTGGAACCTGGCTATAATAGTCCTAGGAGTTTTCTTTTTGGGATCTTTTTCAGGAGGTGATCGGTGGATTCTTTAAATCTCTATTTTGCCCTCTGGTACTAAAACATCAGGGCAGTTTCCTTTGAGATCTTCCTGGAGGATGATTTCTAGGTTCTTACTTTGGTCATGGCTTTCAGGCAGTCCAATAATTTTTAAATTATCTCTCCTGGATCTATTTTCCAGGTCAGTGGTTTTTCCCATGAGATATTTCACATTGCCTTCTATTCTTTCATTTGTTTTGATCTGTTTAACAGTATCTTGATTTTTCATAAAGTCATTAGCCTCTGTTTGCTCCAATCTAATTCTGAAGCAATGATTCTCCTCATTGAGTTTTTGAGATTCTTTTTCCTTCAGGCAAATTCGATTTTTTAAGGCATTCTTCTCCTCATTGCCTTTTTGGGCCTCCTTTGCCATTTGAGTCAGTCTGTTTTTTAAAGTATTATTGTCCTCAGTCAGGCTGTTGACTCTCATTTCATAGTTTTCTTGTATTGTTATCATTTCTCTTCCCAATTTTTCCTCCACTTCTTTTATTTGATTTTCAAAATCTTTCTTGAGGTCCTCTATGGCCTGTAACCAGCTTGTATTTTCCTTTGAAGCTTTTGGTGCAGGAGTTCTGACTTCACTGCTTTCCTTTTGTTCCATGCTTTGCTCCTTTTTGTCCCCAAAATAGGAGTGTATTGTTGGAATCTTTTGTCTGCTTTGTTTCCTTTGCCTGCTCATTTTGCCACTCAATTACTTGACTTATGGGCTTTTTGCCACAGTAGGACTCTGCCACCAGACAGGTGAGCTTTTGTCCCAAACACTGTGGTTTTGTCAACTGCCGTAGGTATTAGATGGGTGCCCTCTCTGAGGTCTCCACATGCTCTGGCAAGCCGGACACACACCTCAGAACCTCCACCCTAGACTGCAATCCAGATCCAAGCAGGTGAAAGCAATAGTGATTACCCCTCAGACTGGTGCTTGGTCCCCCTACACTCCACAGGCCAAGAGCTGAAGCCACCATGTCCTTTGTGTCTATGTGTTGATAAATCTGGAAAGGCCACAGCTGCTGCTGATCTGGAGTCCCTCTGGCCTGAGGCTGGTCAGGCCCACCCTGGGGCTAAAGCCTCTGCCTGGGGCTGGTCTCGGCTCTCAGGGCGCTGGGCCAGCAGGGATCTGTCCTCAGAGGAAGATTAGCCTCTCCGTGTCACTCCGTGGGTTCTGCAGCTCCAAAGTTTGTTTTGAGTCACCTTTTTACATGGATTGGGGAGGGTGGAAGCCGGAGCTGTGGGAAGGTCGTGCTTCTACTCCGCCATCCTCCTCTAAGGATTCTTAGATACAGGAGCAGAAAAAAGCAGAAAGGATTCTTAGATACAGGAGCAGAAAAATTTCCAGTTATATAGAGTAGCCTATATACTACTACTATTACTACTACTATTTCTACTACTACTACTACTACTACAATTACTACTACTACTCATAATATTAATAGTAATATAAACTGCTAGTTAAACAATGAGTACTTCTTTGGATATGTCAAGTTTGAAATGCCTATAGAACAGCCATTTCCAAATATTGAAGAAGCAATTAGTGATATGAGAGTGGAGAGATTAAGTGTGGATAGCTAGCTATTGCTCTTCTCCTATACTATCAGCTGCCTATTAGGTCTGCAAAGCTTTCTCTCCAGACCTTATCTCTTGAGTTCTTTGTGTTCCTTTACTACAATGAGTTGTGAATAGGGAAGCGAAATAAAGAATATCTTTGTTCCCTCAGTATATAAATTTTTGAGATTAAGGCCTCGACTTGTTAAATATATAATTTAATATGTTAAAAGATCTGTTGTTTGCTTAGTTTGCTAAACCCTACTCACATTTGAAATTTATATAGCATTTAAAAAGTGATAGGAATAAATTATCTCATTTTTTCTTGAAAATAACCCTTGAGGAAAGGGCTCTTTCCATCATTAACCAAATGTATAAATGAGGAAATAAGCTCAGAGACCTTATACATGAGTTTTCCAAGGTCAGATAACTAATATGTGTCAGAGTTGGGATTTCTCCTAGGATTTTCCTGGTTCTAAGTCCAACATTTTTTTTTCTCACTATCCCATACTGAGTCTCTACTATAAATTCCTACTTCTCCATGTAATTAATGCATTTCATGGACCAAAATATTTATGGTCTGGTTTGCAACTTCGCTTGACTAATCCTTGAATATGTTTTCACCAGGCCCATAACCAATCATTCTGATGCTGGAAAAAATCTGATTATCATGGTTTGAGCTTTAGCAGCATAACCTTTAGAAACCTGGGTCACTTACTAGGAATGATGAGGAATCAAAGGAAGACATGATTTTATGAGTCAAGACAGATTTTAAGAGGCAAAAATACCACAGATATCAAAAGATTATGTTTTTTATTTTACTTAAGAAGATGTTGTCAAAGTATTGGTTGGATGTTTAAACAGAGTAAAACCAGTGACCTGTCCTATAACCCTTGAAAATGACACGTTACAATTTTCTTTGTGGCTTCTTTTCCTTAATATTTCTAATTTGTTTTATTCAACCAATATGAAACTTTTTCACAAGGCATGTTATACAATCCTAAATTTTTCATTTCTCAATGAATTTCTGTATATTTTGTATTATTAATTATTTTATACTTAGATAAAATAATTTTGTCAATATGAGGTGATATTACTAGTGAAGCAATAAGAAGACAAAGGTCAATAAAACAGGAATATTTGGACCAGCTGAGAGAAACACCTTCAACTTGAGGGGATAAAAAGGATTGTTTTATGGTTTTCCCCAAAATAATATTTTATTAAGCAGACCCTCACAAGGTCTCTAAATGGAATTTTTAATGAGAAAAGCTTTAGGGAGCCTTGAGGAGATAGTTTTCTGCCCCTGGTGAACTTAATGAGTCCATCTGCTGCCTCTGGGACATGACAAGAAGCAGTTTGCAGACCTATGTTGATGCTGCAAGCTGGAGGAGTTTTATTGTGATTCCACAAAGCTATTGATTACTTCTGAGATTTTCTTTAAAAGAGTATTTGGCAGAAAGGAGAGTATTCTTTATACTTTATGTTATATGACTATAGGTTGATTCAGCAAGGAACGCTTTCTTTAAATGTATAAAATCACTTGCCTTTCTGCTAGCAGAATAATCTAGTTTTGAAAGGTCTATTAGAAAAAGAAGTTTGTCCCTCAAGTAATTACTGTTATCAGGTTCTGTGTTAAATACATACACACACACATATATGTGTGTGTGTGTGTGTTTCTATTTATATATGCATTGTGTATACATATATACATATGCATGTAACTATATATACACAGAAATATGTGTCCATATAATTATAGCAGTTATTATTATAGTTACATAAATATATGCTCATACATAATTTTATATGTATGCATAAAAAACTCCTTCTATAGATTTAGTTTTATAGGTGTGTGTTCCACTTTGACATCTAGACGGCAAATTTGTACACCCATATATATGTATAATATTTGTCATATAAACTATACATGCATAACATATAGCCATATTGCATGTATAATATCACCACAAAAATATTCATGTAGGTATAATGCATGCATTATTATAACATCCATGTGTATATACAATCACATACAAAATGCATTGATATATTTACATATGGACACTTAGTGCAACGTACATTTATGTGTTCAGGGATATATGCACTAGTGTATGTATGTTATTGTGCAATGTGTTCACATTCTTATAAAAGCATATAAAGGTATGTAGCCCTAAAAGCAACTTATATCCATGTAAATTTTCATTTTGTCCAAATCATGTGGAAAGTTCTAGGATTAAATTGAATATGTTAGCAAAAATCACTTTTAAAAAATTCTCCCATGGGAGATTTTTTAACTCTACACATGGATAGTATTCTGGATTTAAAGAACTGGCTGTATGACTGACACAAATTGGAAGCTTAAATGACCCAGTTACATAAATCATTAAACCTGTCATTTCAGTGTGGATACTAAGTATATTCCAAATTAGGGACAGTTTGGTATCTTAGAAAGAGCTCTGATTTTAGAGTAAGAATACCTGCTTTTAGATTCAGCTCTTTCATTTACAAGCTCTGTGATTTTGAGAAAGTTCCTAAATATCTCTGAGCTATAGTTCCCCTTCTATAAAACTGGCATAACAATGACATGGACAACCTAGTACATAAGATTGATGTAAGGAAAGCACTTTATAAAATTTAAAGAACTAAATGACTGTGCCCCCTCTATGTGTTTATGTGTGTATATACACACATATGTGCATGCACACATGTGAATATGTACACACATAAACCTCTACTCTAAAGTTATTTTGAATCCACACAGAATAATGAAACTTAGTAAATGAAGTGTTCAAATAAGTGTTGTTAGCTAACTATAAAAAATTATTCTACTATATACATTTTTACTTAAAAAGTATATATAACTTCAGGATAATAATAATAATATCCCCTATCCTTTGGCATTTGGAAAAATGAAGGTATGTTTCCTTCAATAATTTTAAAAAATATTCATTGATATTCTTTTTTTAATTGCTGGCACTTCCTTATGACCTTGAATACCCTAATATAGACATTCTTTGAAAGAAAAAAAGAACACAGTGTTATAATCACAAAAAATAGATCAAAACATTGTCTGGGTCTGATGACATGCCACATTACTAACCTACATTCTCTTTCCTTTTTTATGAACAATGGAAGACAAGTTTCACTTTCAGTACTCAAATTGTCATTACTTTACTTCTCTAGGGAGCATAGTAGCAGTCATAGTTACAAGTAGTATGGAAAATATGACCTCTCCAAAAAGAGCTGATGTTCTACAGAAGAAGTCTTCTTTTGAACACACCATCTCTTTTCTTCATTGACAAAGAGGAAGAGACAGTATAAAACTAAATTGAAGGGGGGTTATCTAATCACATTCTCTCTTTAAAATGCTTGTATATAATATTTTTAAGATTATTGTTAACTAAATTCACTACATACATATATATGATATTGTGATATTTTTAGTTTTTTTAATTAAACATTTAAATTAAAACTCTATGTCTCAGTCTCTCACTCAAGATTGTTTATTCAGTGGGGTTTAACCCACTGTGAATCTTTTAAATAATTCACTAAATCACCGAGTAATTCTAAATATTTAAAAGGAAAATACTCATGAATGAAAAAATGGGTATGACTTCATACAGAATGGATCATGTGAGCCTAACCTGTGCCTTTTTGGTCAATGTTACTTAACTTTTCAAGTGAATGAAAGCTTTTAGACATAGCAAACCTGAATTTTAGTAAAGCCTTTAATAGATTTTTTTTCTTCCTGTCATTATGGATTAGAGAATTCATGACAGCAAAGATAAGCAGAAAATGAAAATAAGTGAATAATTGTATCCCCAAAGTGTCACTAACTCATCACGACCAACTCACATGGAAGTCACCAGGGTAGTGTCTGAGATAGCTATACCTGGTCCTGTTCTATTTAGTATTGGTTTCAAATGCTTAAATGCAATGATTGCATAGAAGGAAGAATTTTCAAATTTATAAAAGGCTAGAAGCTGAGAGATATAAGTAACATATTAAATGTCAGTCAGAATTCAAAATCTCCCCCTCTCAGCAGCAACAAAAAAAGTAATGTCAACATCCCTAGTTAAAAACTCACTTTTACTTTTAACAAATATATAAGCCTATCAGAAGTAAATTTAAAATCTCATGTTTTCTTTCAAAAGTGGTTATTGAAAAGTTGAAGATGGAGCAGTAAATGAAATTTTGTAAGGATCTGAGTGAGGTGAAAGCCTGATAACAATTGAAGATATGACAAGGAAGCAATGTTGTTAATATGACATTTGGTTGCATTAAAGGAGCCAGTAGATAAAATGTGGAAAATTAGATCTCTTCAGCAGTTGTAACGGTCACAATTGGTTTCTTGCTTCTCTAGCAATTTCTAAGTAAACCATCATGTCATATACAAATAAAAATAGGTTTGTCTGCTCCTTGTCTATGTGCATTCCTTTCCTTTGTCCTATCTTCTTACTATCTGTAACATTTCTAGAAATGTATTTAATAATAGTGGGATAAAATGTAATCCTTGACATACTACTCTATTTAGTGGGAAATTGTCTAGTGTTTCCCCTTTGTGTGCTATGCTAGGTTTTTTTTTTTTAACATTCACTTTCTTTCTTATTAAACAAGAGCTCTTCAATGCCTTTTGTGTTACTATAATTTTTATTTTTTGCTTTTTGGAGGGGGAAAGGCAGGGTAATTGGGGTTAAGTGACTTGCCCACGGTCACACAACTAGTACGCGTGTCAAGTGTCTGAGGTCAGATTTGAACCACGTGCTCCTGGCTCCAGGGTCCGTGCTCTATTCACTGTGCCACCTACCTGCCCTACAATAACATTTCTAGCATAGATGAGCTTTATACTACATTGCATATGTCTCCTGCATCCACATATAATATATGGTTTGGGAGTTTTCAATGTAATAAATTGTATTGTTTTTCTAATGTTGAACTATCTTTTTATTCCAGTGATAAAACCAACTTGATTATATTAAATATTTATGGATATATTGCCATAATCTTTTCTGTCAAAATTTTGTTTTTTTAAATTAATATATCCCTTTCAATATTTCTCTATTGTTCTCTTTCTTTGTTTTATTCTCCCCTGATTTCCGTATTATGTCCATGTTCTCTAAAAAGTAGTTTGGCAAAGAGTTTTCTCTCACAATTTTTGAGAATAATGTGTTTACTATCATTTGGGTGGTAATTCTTCATAAAAGACCAATAAACTTTCCCCCATAAATGCATTTATTCTAGGGCTTTTATTCTTTGTTACTTCTTTAGAGTTAGTTAAATTTAAAGGATGTTAACTTGTATAATGCCATGCACAAGAAGCTTTCAAGAAGAATGCTACTATAAACAGCTTTTAAGGTTTCAATTACACTGTATAGTGAGCACTCTATTCCATAACAAATCAAAGCAAAGCATTCAAAGAAAATCAAGGTACAGCTTTCTCAATATTACAACAATATTACAAGAGCTTATCATTAAAATGACCACATAGTTTTCACCAAAGTGTTCACAATATTTAGAACAATGAACAATCATCTCAAAGTACAATAGTCAAAGTCTTCCACTCATGGGCCACACTAAACTAACTCAATCAGTCACCTATTCAGCAATCAATTACTAAGTATCATTAATCACTAAGTAAAATCATTAGAAAATACACAAACCCTCCACCCCTAGATCACTAGTAAACTGCAATTTCTTCATTACTCAGTACTCATAGAGAGTTCTTTTCATCTTGACTTGGGGCTGATTCAGATTCCCTGGATCCCCTTCCCTTGTCCCAGATTCTACCTGGATTTACCAGATTGTCACCCGGGTTCAATGGCAGACAGCTCCCAGTTCCTTGTCCACCTCGCTGGGTAGTTTAGTTGCTGCTCCTCACTGAAGTTCACAGGGTTCAGTGTATCTCAAATCCTTCACAATTTCTGCTCCCAGGAATTCAAGGTTCAACCCAGCCACAAACAGAAAAGTCTTAGCATCCCAGTCAAGCTTCCTCAGTCTTCTGCAGCTCATGCAATACACCAGAATCACCTTATCCAGTCTGGGAGAAGGGGACTCCTGGACTCTTGTTCAGAAGAAGCTCTGCCACCACAAGTTCTCAGTAAATTCTCACTCAATTCTCAATTCTCATTCCTCTTTTCAGTTCTCAATCCAGCAGTAGGTTTCCAGCCTCCAGAGGCTGCTGAGAGAAACTCTTTCTCTCTCCAGCAGAACAGCTTCAGCCACCAAATTCTTGTCTGAAGAATTTCTGACTGAGCCTCTCTGGGGCTTTTCTTATAAACACAATATTAGCTACTTCCTGTTTCAGCCAACCCCTTCCTATTACATCAGGAACAGGGGTTAATAGCTTCTGTTTTTTTCACAGAGGTTTGTTTAGTTACTAAGAGCTAAGTAACTGCTTACTAGTTAATACAAAAAGGGGTCTTCAAATTCAAATTACATTACCATTAAAACTTATTGGCAAATCAGTCTTCATTTTCTGTTGATTTATATGCAACTATTGTGCATCTGATTTGTAAATACTTGGAGAGAGGGTGGGTTGGAGGGTGGAAATGGTTTGGAGAAAGTGAATAATCTTTCATTTCACTGGTCTCAAAATTTCTTTGCTTTTATAGCCTGACTAATGACAATCTCAAAGAGTAAGAGAATTCAACCTTCTGTTATTGGCAAAAAAGACTTTGCCTTTTCAAATCATTCCTTTTCCTTCCTGATTATTCCAACATCTTTTTTTTTTTCATGATATCACCTGGTATTATAATTTAAAAGCAACATTTACATAACAATCAGAGATTTGTAGTATTTTTGAGTTAAAAGGAGTTTTAGAAATCATGCGATGTGATCTTTCAGTTTTGTAACTGAGTGATGAGTGGATAATTGAAGATTTATCAAATAGATGATCATTAACAGTGTTTTGACTTGATCCCACAAACACTGATTTCCAGGTCAGCATGCTTTCCACTATTCTAATCTGTTCTTTAGACTGACAGCTATGTTCATTTTCTGTTTAAATATTTATTTTCTATCTAATGAAAATGGCCTTTGCTTAACTGGATTAACATTGTCTAAAGTATTTATGACAATTGTGAGTTTATTGATTTTTTTTTAACCTCTCTTCACCCTCTTCTCTGTAAGCTGAGGCATCTAGAGTTTGTTTTCTGCTAGAAGAGTTTTTGAGAACCTAGGTTTAATTCTACAACATGGCAAATCATGAGAATATGAATGTGTTATGATAAGAACATGAAAACAGTTCAGTAGTGAGAAAAAAGGATAAAGAAGATGGAAAAAAATATATGCTTGTACACAAGTAATTTTAAAAGATCTAGGTGTAGGACAACAGCCTATTCAGGGGACTCCAAATAGAATGCAGAAGAAGAGAAAGCTCAGGTCAGTTGTGACCTGCTCAATAGAATCAAACTCAATCTGTTATAATATCACAGATCCATTGAGATATTAAAAGATTTTGCTGTTGTTTATTTATTTCTGTAAAAAATAACCTCAGGATAAAAAAATTTGCGACCTTGAGGTGATAATTTATACTTTCCAATCATTTTAGGATAACCACATTACCTCCACATTCTTAACACTTAAAGGACTTCCTCATTTTTTTTATATCAAATATATAAAGATCTCAATTTGGAAATTCTTTCAGGTTAATTACTAATTTAACTGATGTACATAAATTATTTTAGAATATTTTGTCTATGTGATAAATAATCATTTACATGAAACTAATTTGTGTTTGGAAATAGGTAATTAATATCATGCTAGTCTAGGAACTTTCTCCCAGAGAATTTTTGACATAGCATTTTAAGATAGGTTCAAGCTTTTTGAAAGTAACATTATGCATTGTATTAAGTTAATATTTGAAGAAAACAGCTGATAATATGAGCTTGTTGCTTTTTGTTTTACCTTTAGTAAGAACATTTTTTATCAAATTCTGAGCGGCCTAAGATATACTATCTATTTATAACTTGGGATGGAAGTGTTGCATTTGCCATGTCCCAGCTTTGCCAAAGATGAATGGGTATGCATTTTGGAAGATTTTTTTTGTAAGTCTATATCTTTTTTGTGTGTGTGTGTGTTTGACTTTGTTTATCCTTGGCAAATACATAGCTTCCTGTTTTAAGTAAAAACACCTCATAAATCTTCCTTAAAAGGCACTAAAGGTAACTTGAATATGAAGAGGCTCTTTAAAACAAAAGTTTTATGGTTTGATTGGGAACAAATGAAAGATTTATGGATGGTCATTTAAAAAATATAGTGGAAAATGAATGGAATATATATGTATATGTATATGTGCGTATATCCATATGTATGTGTTAAATATGATATGATATGATATGAAAGAGAGACAGAGACAGAGAGATAGAAAGAGAGAGACAGAAAGAAAGAGAGCGAGACAGAGAAAGAGAGAATCAAAACTAAACATCTGGAAAATAGTTGAATAAGAAATATTTACTATAAAGGAGAGAGTGCTATTTCTTAATGGACAATATGGGTCAAAATACTGACATATTAAAAGCAAAATAGGTTTTATATCTCATTATGGTTAACTAGATACATATTAAAATAATATTTCCCTACATAGTGTGATATGGCTATATACATAATTTAACTGTAGCTTATTCTTTAGGAAATGTAGGGTGGGAATAAAAAAAAATTGACATTCCTTTTTAAGATATGATTCCATATTGTGGGAGGAAACAAACTATAAAACGCAGAAACAAAATTTAGCCTTATCTCGATCACATTTGTATTAATTATTAAGGCTAAAATTAGAAATAGGAAAAAAAAAAGTCCAATATGTTTCCACAAGATCACATATATTTAATCAATGCTATGGAATAGAAGTCCAATGGATTTGAAGTCAGGATGTGATTTCAGATCCTTTCCCTGATATTTATTATATTTGTCACTTTTATGATTTCTTTGCTCCCCACTCCCAGCCTTGAGACTTTTATTTTCTGTTTTTTCTTTTCTTTTGCTTTGTTTTGTTTTACATGTAAAACTAAGTTTTGAACCTAGAGGATTTCAAAGGTTTCTTCACATTCAAAGTATTGTGAATTTTTATCTATCCTAGCTCATTGCATTAAAAAAAGAATCAAGATGTTCCTTAGATGCTTTATGGGTGAAAGATCTGAGTTCTTTGTTTTTTAGCTGGTTATTTTGGCTTCACAGGGACATAGCCTAAGGCAATGCAAAAAAAAAAGTCACTCCTAATAGAATGCTGAAAGGAGATTTTGTCAAAAGCTAATGTCTTTAATCAAAAACCTGCTAGCTATCTCACCTTGTGTACCTCTGACAGGGGGAAAATATTATAAATGCTATGATACAAGCTATCAACACTATAAATAAGAAATGAATTTGTTAGTCCTGATGAAAATTATGATTCATAAGTTAGAGATCAGAAAATGCCTCCCTCATAATATATAAAGTATATAGACTAAGAGGTAAAATATGGATTTCAAGGTCATGTCTTTGTGAGTGAATTAAAATCAGAGTTTTTAGTATAACCAGTAAGAAAGAGCTTTGTAATGTAGTGTCACCAGGACATAAAAATATAGATTCCGATGTTAGTGCAACATTAAATCAATCTACAGCAGAAAACAACTAAAGTTTCTTGACTTAAGTCACTACTTCTACACTGTTAAAAATTTTTAGTTAAGGGTAATGCCAAATAATCAAAACACTTGGAAAATATGCTTTAAAAACTTCTCTTAATCTCAATTTTTTATAAAAGTAAAATTGTGATATATACCTATATGACAGGGATATTATATGCATTAACCTTATATACATATATGCATGCACAGATACACACATATACACTGAAATATATGATTATGGATGCATATGTGTACATGTATACATAAATATATAAACATAGGTAAAATGTGTGCATATGCATTGGAAACTTTAAAGTACTATATAAATATACTTATTATTGGTGGTATACACTCTCAGGAAGAAAGTGTAACCTCTTACCCTTATCCAGCACATAGCATGTATAAAGCTTTAAATCTATGGTGTTTGTGTGTGTGGGGGTATGTGTTTACACACAAACAATGTATGTATATATTTGTATATACATATATGTATGTGTGTGCATATATGTATACATGCATATAAGTATATTAATATGTGTATTAATACATATGTCTCTCTTTTAATAGGGACATAGGTATACTTTTAAAAATCATAAATCTGAAGAGAGCTATACAGTGGAATATTTTTAATAATCTAGATATATTCCCCTTAGATAGACCTCTTACATAAATGAAACTCTTTGTAATGGCAAGCAAAGAAGTAGTTAATACCTTGTTACAGCTATTGAATTAACACCTTGTTTCAGTTCAAGTTTCTTTTGACCCTTGTATCAAGTCTGTTAAGAAACAGAGTGTGTGAACTTGTGAATCCTATTACTTGTGACCTCCTGCAATAGGAAGGGGAGGAGCTAATGGCCATATATAAGGAGAGACCCAGGCTGGAGAGAGCAGAATTGAGAAGGGAGCTCTTGTGGTGAAGGAAAAAAAAATTGTGGTATTCCAGCACTCTATGTTTGTCTGTTTTGTCTATGTTAATATTTATGATACTTTCTACAGAAGCCCTGGGACCTTATTGAAAGCCCTAAAAGAGTATTTTCTGGTTGTCTGTTTACAGAAGTCCTGGAGGAAGGATTCAGAGGTCCTGGGACTTTATTGATGATTTGTGTTGACCTCTTGGACCATGTTTGTGAGTCCCTGTTGATTTCACAGGCAGATAGTGAATTTATGATGGTGCTGGCAATGTGAATGAATGCTTTTTTGGCTCTGCTAAGTTTTGTCTTTCCAGAAGTAGAAATTGTGAAGGACTTGAGGTGTACTGGACACTGTGAGCTTCAATATGGAATGGGAACTAAACAGGGAACTGGAAGAATAATTCTACAAGAAGCTGGACAAGAACTGGGAGCTGCCTGCCTTTGAACGCAGGTGACAGTTGTGTAGATTTGGGCCAGAGCTAGGACCATGGGAGAAAAACCATGGAATCTAAGAGCCAGCCTCAAGTCAAGACGAAAAGATCTCTCCTTGGGTATCTAATGCAAACTGAGAAGATTATGATTTACTGTGACATAGAGGTGGGAGGACTTTGTTCTCTGTATTCTCTACTTCTTCAGGATTATTGAATTAAGGATGATTTTTGACTTAGAGTTTAAGACAATGTCACTTAGGGGTGGAGAACCTTGACCTTTGTACTTTGTGGAGTCCATTAAGGAGGTTTGCCTCCTTACGATTGATTGAATTAAGTTCTTGCTGAATGATATCTTCTGCTTAAAACTATGTTACCACCTTGGTGAAAAATATGTAGCCATTTTTGTGATAAGTTATCATGTCATAACATTGTGAACACTGTACTTTGATTTCTGTGAATGTTTTTCCTTAATTTACTGCTGAATAAATAGAGAGTTCACTATACTATGTAATCAGAACCTTGAAGCTGTTCACAGCAGCAGTCCTCTGGAAAGCTGCTAGTTCTTGGCTTTACAGTCTTTTAGGACAAGAACTCTGGTAGCTATGTTTACCATAAATATTTTCTAAAATTGCAACTTTAAAGTTATATCTGTACCACAATGTAATCATGAGAGTATATCATATGCAATAAATGGACACACTTCAAAAACAAACATTTGAAAAAGTCTTATTATGACAAGACATCTAGATATTAAAAAAGACACATAGGTAATGGGGTAGATATAATGATAACTGCAACAGAAAATTGCTTATTTTAAGAAGATATAATGAAACTGAAAAATGTCTTCAAAAATGTGATCTGGTATAGATATCTGTATCTAAATAGCTTAACTAAATACACACAGAGTGACTGAATTTTGGAGTTTAAAAATAAAATTTGGTAACATTTATCTTATAAAGTTTGCAAAGTAATTTACATGCTTTAGATTGTTTGATCCTCACTAACACCCTAACCACTATTATTAGGCCCATTTTACAGATGAAGAAAATAAGATACAAAGAGTACCTCAAGTGACTTGCCCAATGACAGGCCTTTACTGTCATTGACCCCTCCAAATAGATTTTGTTCCAAGAAAAACAAATGAATTAAGTTGTGTGTCCATGATTTTATTTCTTTTACAAGCTGGTGATATGCATTGCATGAGAGTTCTAGCTCATAACTGTCTCAATTTGGGGGTTTGGAGCACAGGATTATATGTACATTTTCAGTAGGGACTTATATCATCCCATCATCATTCTACCTCCTAACAGGAAAAACCTCTTTTATCAGATCACCCTCCTACCATACCAGACCACTCCCATTCTTGGACCATCTAGGGAGAAGAATCTGTCTCCATCCAAGCAGCTTCCAAAGCAATCTCTTTATTAGTAATGTCCTTCTGAAGAACTTTGGAGTAAGAGGCTGGGGTGTAGAACTCTAAGTCTCCAAGACAGAAAAAAAAAAAAAAAAAA
>NW_027187332.1:1562304-1616022 GCF_028583685.1 Petaurus breviceps papuanus
TATATATATATATATATATATATATATATATATATATATATATATTTCACACTTGGATAGGATTTAAAATCAATCTTTACAAGTTTAAGTCCAGTGTGTAACATAGGTAGTTAAAAATCTGTGCTTGTCTAGAACTCAATACATGGGTGTGTATCCATCTAAGAGGAAAAAAATGTAGATAAATACACATACACAAATATAAACATGCATATGCATGTACATATGTTGCTTTATACACACAACCTATTTAAATTTAATTAGGGAGAAATAGAAGGGAGAAGTGGAGTACATAACCTTCTCTTACTGGTATTTCTGGGTTAGTTTATTTTTTAGTTATCCCTGATTAATTTTGTGTTCATGGACTGAAGAGCCAGTGCTCCTTTTCTGAATTATTTCATTTTAGTTCTAGTTGCTGGTTAAAACGTTTTTTTAATAATTCTGCAAGTGCTTTTAAAATACTTTTTTGATGAAAATTCCGTAAGGGCATTAACCCAGACGAATCCTGACTGAATACTTGCAGTTCAAAAATAGTCAATAGATGTCAGGTTACTCAAACATATGCAATTTCTTTTCTTCCTTTTAAAAAATATTTCCTTCTCTTTATTATCCTCAGGAACTTCAACTGAGAGGTAAGTTAGGGTGTTTGTATATCTATGTGTGTTTTCCCTAGTTCAATTAACATATTCTGTCACCAATAAATGTTGTTTTTATTTCATATCTAACTGTTAGCCTAAGGAAAAGACCTCAAAAATCACATTCTCTTAGATTCCTATGACCCAAACCTAGTTTGTACTCAGTTTAACTCACTGTACCACCTTTCAAATGATTATCTTATATGAAAAATATTGCTAGAAGCAATAAAAATTGATTAGTCTCCAAACCACTGCAGTTTCACCTTGTCTTCAGCATGACAAATTTATGATATTCTTAGCAGTTACCAGTGAACTTACTTCATATCTCTATATGTTGTTCCATTATATTCTCACTTGCTAAAATACAAAATTTAAAGAAATACATTTTATTATACTGAAAACGTATTACTTTACATTTATTTCCAGGGACTTCCTCAAGGGATGTTTTCATAGATTGAGGTTATAAAGAGTACCACAGAATTCATAAAAGTACCACAGATAAAAAGAGGGGAATAGTCCACTTTTAGTTTTTGTGAAGGACAGGTCTGTTGAATGGGGTTTAGAAAAAGAGTCCAAGTGTACTTTTAAAAAGAGTCCTTTTAAAGTAAGGGATTTTCTGGGGTGGTTAGGTGGCACAGCAAATAGAGCACCAGCCCTTAAGTCAGGAGGACCTGAGTTCAAATGTGGCCTCAGACAACTTAACACACTTACTAGCCAAGTGACTTTGGGCAAATCACTTAACCCCAATTGCCTTCCAAAAAAAAGGCAAAAAATAAAAAATAAATAAATAAAGTAAGGTATTTTCTAGAAACTGGAATTCCACTAAAGCCTTTTTCTCATGCCCTGTGGAGTCCCATTATATGCAAAGAATAATGAGGAAAAATTATATAAAGAATATATGGCCTCAAAGGTGAGAAGGCCTAGGTTAAAGTGCCAATGTTGAGGTATACATGCTCTATGACTCTGGGCAAGATCCTCAATGTTATAGGAAAATCTACAAGATTAAATGCCACAGAAAATGTAGCAAATTGCATTTCCTCACCTGGAAGTTTTCTAATATTATTTATGACACTGTTCAACAACCCATGTTATCCCTATGTACAAGACAAAGTGTTTCTTATAGATGTTAAGGGTCTTCAGATGTTTCTCATATATGGTCATGATTATCCCTGTTTAATCTACCTTAGGGACACAACAAACTGATGATTACAATAACTGATGGTTATATGCTTTGCATATAATAGGATGCCACAGGGCATGAGAAAAAGGCTTTAGTGGAGTTCCAGTTTCTAGAAAATCCCTTAATTTAAAAGGATATTCACTTGAACTCTGTTTCAGAAAAGATCAGCCTAGAAATCCACATGAGAAAATAATAAATGAATGAAGAATGTTTATTACCCAGATTATAGCATAATAAGCCTAATACATTAGTCCCTTGTAACATATATCTCAGGCAAATACAGATGGACAATGATATGGATTCAAAACTGAAAGGTAAAATGGAAATAGAATGTATTATATTAAAGAAACTATTGTCAATAGTTAATAATTGTCAATTATTGTCAATAATATCAATTTTTCCTCTGCATCAAAATGCTTTTTTTAACAGCAGTATTTTTCCCAGTGATCTTTGACTATGAATCATGAAACACTATGATAGCAGAAAAGCTAAAGCTACAGTTGTCCCAAAGGGCAAAGAAAGATACATGGCAATTGTAAAGACATTTAAGCATATTACAACAGATAAATTATGTGTATGTATACATATATGTATTGGTACCAAAAATATGGTAAAGGATACCAATGGCTAGAAAAGTAGCCAAAGGTAACAAATAAGGAATCAAAGTTTTTTATATAGGTATTAAGTGGAACAGTGAATACAGAGCTTTCCTTTAAGCCAGGAAGACACAGATTCAAGTCCTACCTTTGACACCTACTGTCTATGTGCCTATGTGAAAATGGGCAAATAAATAACTTGACTGTTCTAGACAATTCTCTCTACAAGACTATAATTTGCATAAAAGTTGTCTAACTCTTTTGATAGTAGGGGTTTACTTGTCCAGGAATTTTCTATACCAATGAAATCATAGGTCAAGTTCCTATTCCTGTCTGTAAACTGGTATGCACAAACTATTGAAAGACTCAATGGAAATCCATGCATACCAGTATATTATTGAAAAGAAGGTGTACACCAATGAGTAATGAGTCCCTTGGAGATAATAGATTCTGAAACAAGCAATTGTGAAAATATTTTTTATTGTAGATATTCTTCATTAGAATCCTGATTTTGCTTGCTGTGATTAATTGGTATTGATTATGACACAAATACATCAAATCATATAAAGCTGAAATAAATTTCTAACTGCAATTCAAACTGAATCAAGAATGATCAAGAATATTTGCTATAATTACCCCCCAATACTAATCAAGTCCTTGCTGCAAGAGTTAAAATGTAACCCATTCTCCCTGCCCTCATCCCATGGTAGCAAATTTATTTGGATAGCTACAAATTATTAAAAATTCTCTTATACCTGGCCTAAATCTGCCCATGTGACATCTTCTTCCTAAGTTCCTAGTTCTGTTATTTTCACCACATAGAATTAGTCCTAACTCAAGACAGTTCACTAAATAGTTGAAGATAGCTATCATCTTCTATTATTCCACTCACAAGTTCACGTTTTTAGTTTAAATATCAGCAATTATTTTACCCAATCGTCACATCTCATTATTATGAGACCTTTCAACATCTCAATTGCCTTCTCTTTAATCTGACATTTCCAAATGCCTTATCTAAACATCAGCATGAATTAGAACAATGTATTCACTAAAATTTCCCTGTCAAGTCCCAACTTTGGGCTATTTGCACCAGGAAACAAAGTAAAGAAGTAACAGAAAGATATTAAGTGGTATAGAAGAATGGCAGTAGTATGGCTCAGAGTTGATAAGTTACTGCTGGTATAGAAGGCTCTACTTTTCATTTCATCATGACTCTATGGTGAATATTTCTGGAAATTTTGCAGTATGGAGCAATCAATAACTCTTTGGAATAAACAGTTACATAACAGTGGAGAAATAGCCTATCAGTAGCAGATCCAATTCAACCACTCTTTCCTTGCAATGAATTGTGGAAGCCCTTTGTGAATAATACTAGTGAAAACTATCCCATGAAATTACAAACAACTATGAGTTTTAGTTCCTCACATAAAAATGATTACCTCCCACACTAGTGTATTAACAGGAAGAGGATGTATGAAAATTCTGAAAAAGACTAAGATTACCAAACTGTAGAAATATTCACAAATAATACGCTCTAGTGGTATTCTTTGAATCCAACCATAATCTGACTAAGGCATTCCCCAAGCTATATATCATGGATTTCTTTCTGTGTTGTTGTTCTCCTTTTCATCTGGTATGTGGCAATCCCACAGGATATCCCTTCCTCCAATCTTCCCTCTCCCATATCTTCTCCCATACCCCCTTTGACTTTTCCAGTACGGCATGGTGGTTATCTATGCCCCAGTGCCTGTATATCTTATTTCCCAATTACCTGTAAAATTGTATTAATAATAGTGTGTGTGTGTATTTTTTTAACAATTGATTTTAAAACTTTGAATTCCAGATTCATTCCATTCCTCCCTTGTCACCCACCCTTACTGGGAAGAAAAGCAATTCAGTATAGGTTGTACACGTGTAGCTAATGCAAAATATTATCATAGTAGATATATTGTAAAAGAATGACTTTTCCCTCCCCTCCTGTCCCACCTCCTACTTGTTCTATTCTCTACTTTGATTCCATCCTTTTTCGAAAGTGGATACTTCCAACTCCCCCCCGCCCAAGCCTGCCCTCCTTTCCATCATCACCCCACTAATCCCCTTCCCACTTAATTCCCTGTAGGGTGAGATACCCTATTTAGTGTATATTTCATTCCCTTTCTGAACCAAATTCAATGAGAATAAGGTTGACCCATTCACTTTTGCCTTCCTATTCTTCCCCTCCATTGTACCCATTTCCCCTTGCCTCTTCTATATGAGATAGTTTACCTCATTCTATTTCTCCCCATTTCATCCTCTCACCACTTAATTTCATATTATAAGTATCATTCCTTCCTATTAAATTGTTCCTGTGCCCTCTATCTATGTATATGTGTAAACATATACACACACATTCACATATGTGTTCATAGGCCCATATAACCTCCAATGTAGACATTGGCATATGTATATATATATATGTATGTGTGTATGTATATATGTATATATATATGTATGTGTGTGAGTATATATATATATGTATGTGTGTGTGTCTGTGTATATATATATATATATATAAACTTCAAATATCTTCATACTGAAAAAAGTTTCATCAGTTACTATTATTGTTTTTCCATGTAGGATGTTAGTAGTTCAACTTTGGTAAGTTCCTTATGATTTCTTTTCTCTGTTTACCTTCTCATGCTTCTCTGGCTTCTTGTATCTGAATGTCAAATTTTCTAATCAACTCTGGTTTTTTCATCAAGAATGCTTGAAAGTCCTCTATTCCACTGAATGACCATATTTCCCCTGAAAAATGATACTCAGTTTTGCTGGGTAGGTGACTCTTGGTTTTAATTCCAGCTCCTTTTCTCTGTGGAATATCATATTCCAAGCCCTTCGAACCCTCAGTGTAGAAGATGCCTGATTCTGAGTTATCCTGACTGTGTTTCCACAATATACAAATTGTTTCTTCCTGGCTGCTTGTAATATTCTCTCCTTGATCTGGGAATCCCGAAACCTGGCTATAATATTCCTAGGAGTTTTCTTTTTGGTATCCTTTTCAGGAGGTGATCGGTGTATTTTTTTCAACCTCTATTTTGCCCTCTGGTTCTAAAACATCATGGCAGTTTTCCTTGAGAATTTCTTTGATGATGATTTCTAGGTTCTTTCTTTGATCATGCCTTTCAGGTAATCCAATAATTTTTTTAAATTATCTCTCCTGGATCTATTTTCCAGGTCAATGTTTTTTTTTTTTTTTTCCAATGAGATATTTCACGTTGCCTTCTATTCTTTCATTTATCTGGATCTGTTTAACATCCTCTTGATTTCTCATAAAGTCATTAGCTTCCATTTACTCCAAACTAATTCTGAAGGAATGATTCTCCTCAGTGAGCTTTTGAGATTCTTTTTCCATCTGGCAAATTCGGTTTTTTAAAGCATTCTCCTCCTCATTGCCTTTTTGAGCCTCTTTTGCCATTTGAATTAGTACAATTATATAACGTGTTATTTTGCTCAGTCAGACTGTTGACTCTCATTTCATAATTTTCTTGCATCATTCTCATTTCTCTCCCCAATTTTTCCTCCACTTCCCTTATTTGCTTCTTAAGGTCCTCTCCAGCCTGTAACCAGCTTGCATTTTCCTTTGAAGCTTTTGGTACACGAGTTCTGACTTCACTGTCTTCCTCCTGTTCCATGCTTTGATCCATTTTGTCTGCAAAATAGGGGTCTAATGTTGGATTCTTCTGTTTGCTTTGCTTCCTTTACCTGGTGAAGTTGTCATTCAATTACTTGACTTTTGGGCTTTTTGCCACAGTAGGATTGCTACCAGACAGGTGAGCTTCGTCCCAGATGTTGTTTTTTTTTTTTTTTAGCTGCCAGAGGTATTAGTTGGGTACACTCTATGAAGCCTTCACATGCTCTAGCAAGCTGGTCACAGACCCCAGGGCCTCCACCTAGACCACAATCCAGATCCAAGCATGGTAAATCAAGAACAATTACCCCTCAGAGTGGTTTCTTGGTGCCCCTACACTCTGTTGGCCAGGAGCTGAAGCTGCCATGTGGCAGCAGCTGTGTGCAGCTCTCAGCGGCTTCTTGCCCCGGTGGGCAAAAGCCAAAGCACTCCCATCTACTGGGCCCCAAAGTCCACGCTGCCCTGACCTCTCACTTTTTCCTTAGCATCTATGTGTTGAAAATTTTGGACCTCCACAGCTGCTGGTGATCCTGAGTCCTTCTAGGCAGTGGCTGGTCAGGCCTGCCCTGGGCTAAAACCTTGTTGTGGAGCTGGGCTTGGCTCCCAGAGTGTTGAGCTGGCCAATTTCTGTGGCCTGCTGGGCTGTCCTCAGTGGGAGGTCAGCTTCTCTGTCTCATTTTGTGGGTTCTGTAGCTCCAAAGTTTGTTCAGAATCCCATTTAGCATGGATTAGAGGTGGTGAGAGATGGATCTGCATGGAAATCCTGTTTCTACCCCTCCATCTTGACTCTGCCCCCAGCAAGGTTTTCAATACTTTTGGAAGCTATGCTCCTCAACCTATCATATAATATAATATTAGTTCTTTTGACTACAGCCTCTACACTCAAAAGCAGCTTCTGTATCACTAAACAAGAAAAATTTATTTCAAATTGCCTTGTAGCAATGAAACCTTAATCTCATATTCATAAAGTTAATATTTATAAAGCAAATGAATTTTAGGTAAGAGCCTTATTGTATCTGTATCAAATGTTATCATACTGGGATTGGCGCTGGATTCTAGCCTGCTATTATAGTTTTATTTCCTAACTCAAAAGTGTTATTAACTATTCCTCCCAGATTGTTATTTGTAAATTTGACAAGAGGATATTCTTCCTTCATATGCAGGGTAATAAAATCATAGATTTATATTTGTGAATAACTTTAGATATTATTGATTCTAATCCCATCATTTTATTGATAAGAAAATTTGGGTCCATAGTGGTAAATGACTTGTTCAGGGTCATGCAGCCAGTATCTGAGACAAGATTTGAACTTGGGATTTGAATTCTTCCTGACTCCCAATTAAGCTCACTTACCATGCTACATGGAGTCATTAATGAAAATGTCAAAGCAGTGCAAGACTAAACACAAGTTTCTTGAATCTCTCCACTGAGGTTCTCTACTTACATGTCATTTAAATCCTTTGTGGCTTATTTTCCAGTTATTCATCCAGCTCCATATCCATCTAATTGTCCTAGCATCTAGCCCTCATCTCTTCAACTTTTGCCACAAAGAGCAGGAGAAACCAAATAACATGCTAAATTTTCGTCCATTATTCTTTTGACATTTCCCTAAACTATTTAGTAGTGATTATTTAAAAAGAAAGGCAAAGGAAAGAAAGGGAAAAGAAGGAAAGGTAAGACAAAGTAAAGCAAAGGTAAAGGCAAAAGGAAAAATAGGAAAGTGCTCTCTGTCTTTATTATAATGATTTGGGGTTTCAATTTCATACTTATATTATTGTCTCATCCTAGCACAGCTGTAGACTCATGTTTTCAATTCCTCCACCAATATATCTAAAACACATATATTTTGGTTGATCTTAGCCTAACTTGCCAACTTCAGAGAATTTGGAACTTCAGAGCATCTAAAACTATTCTTTCAGGACCATGACACACTTCTGTATTCGTCTTCTATGACCTTCCCTTGCTTCTACCTTTTGTACTCATATCTTTTGAATCTAAGTTGGATGATGACTTTTCTCTGCACTCACATGAGTTTCTTTAGAAAACACACTGCCCTCCTTTTTTGTCCTCACTGAAATTATTTCTCTTTGTGTCTTCAGAATTTCATTTGATAGAAGCCCATAACTCTTGCGAAGATTTTCTAGGTACAACTTTTGTATTTAAGGGTTATAGTGTTTTAATTTATTTTTATTTTACAAAGGATTCCTTTCTTTTTCATTAGGAAAATAGCCTGTCTATCCAACTGCAAGTTGTTCTTCTATGTATGAGAAAATACCTAGTACTTTTGAATTGTCAAATACACATAGTTCCAAGAAAATACTACAAAATGTATGGGAAGAAAAGAAGTTCACTATGTAGCCATTTATTTACTCAAGGAAATACTTTTTCCAACTCTGCATTTATTATGTGACTGTCTTTTTGTGAAACAGAATGAAAAATCATACACATAGTTTCCCAAATAATTTGTCAAAATTCTGTAGAAGTAAACCTTAGATCATGGCTAATGAATAATAGACTGTCAATACTAACCACAAGAGCAATACTACTGACCACCACCACCAAGAAAGGGCTTTGGAGAGAAGTATAAGCACTGAGGTGAAAATGTGAGTGAGGGAGAAGGTAGGACATATGAAGAATTATAAATATAAATATACTATTTCACTCATTGTAAGGAAATTAAATACAGGATGATTGAAGAACAATGCTTAGAACACAGTTAAATTATTAATAAAAAGACATTGCTTTATTCATTGATACCTATTAGAACACTTTATTATAATTAGACTAGATCTTGTTGTGAAGAGAGAAAGAGTGAGCTGAGACTTGGGTTCAAGGTAAATTTAGGGGTGAATTTATTGTTCAAGCGCGTGACTACATGGAGTATAAACTCAAATCAGGCAGCCCCAAATTGGGGCACATACAATGCTTATAAAGGCTAAAACCACAATTGGGGAGGGGAACTAGCATAAGCAATGATGACCAGAAGCCAAGATGCCATTGGTTAGATCTATACCTCAAGGCTAATTTTGGAAGATGGTACAAGGGTACAAGGCTGGAAAGGGGTACCTCCTAGAACAGGGTGGAGGGTACAGGATGAAGGGACATTGGGTCATTGGGTAATGGGGACAGGCTAAGGGTGATGTTCTGAGTAAAGGGTGTAGGCACCCTGCTTGGTCAGCAGGAACAGAACAGGGTGGCCTCTTCTTAAGATAAACTTGTTCCATAACCCCGGGACTACACCTTGGGCAATACTCAAGACTATGCTTTAAGCTGTTTCTAGCTATTATAGGGACAAAGACAAATATATGAAGGGCTTTAATGGTGGGCTTCAAATCAGGAGATGGGTGATTTGGGTTTGGGCACAACAATCCATGTTATACTATTAGGAAAGAAAGATTCAATTAAAGTAGTATTATAATTTATTAATGCAATAAATAAAAGGTCAGGAGGGGATAAATATTTTTAAAAGAATCAAATTCAGCTTAATTCAATCTATAAATTTAATTCACAAATCTCAAATAGACAGTTAAGATATATTTTATCTGCTTACCATGTATTGCCATCGTTTCATGAAAAGGATCCTCATTGGTACATTCCTGACCAATGTTCAACCAGTTTCTGTTTGATGAGCATCGTGAATAAATAATTTGTTAAGCAGCTATTGTGTGCCATCATCTGGGTATCTAAGATTGAGAGGATGATAAAGAGAAAGAGAATCACAGAGAGAGACAGGGAGAAAGAGGAGGGTGGGAGGGAGAGACAGAAATAGGGAGCCAGAAAGAAAGTCACAGAGACAGATGGAGAGAGACAAAAATAGAGAGAGACAGAGAGACAAAGACAGAGACAGAGAGACAAAGACGGAGACAGAGATATAAAGACAGAGAAATAGAGAGCCCTGATAAGGCATACTAGGATAAATTCAGTAAAGATGGCAATTTGGCTAAGTTAAGAAATTCAATTGCTACTCGTAATCTTTTGAAATAATACTTCTAGAAACACTTTCAATTTTCAAGAAATATTATTGTTGAGATGTGACCTAAATTTGCTGAATATTTTAAATTAGCTGAATGATTTGAAGAAATATTTTGTTCTACTAATGAGTAGTCTGAATACAAATGATTCAATGTTGCTGCTTTATCATCATAATCAAGAACAATTATAGAAGAGTGAAAGAAAGTAATTTGACCCCTTCATACCTTTTCAGAAAGGAAAGAATATGCATGAATGAATTAAGATTTCTCTTTAAATTGAAACCTATAAACTTATGTGTATGCTGTATTTATTCTTGAGAGTTCATGTCGAAAAAAAAATTTCCTAAGTGGAAATATGAATACAAAATATGAATCCTTCAAAATGAATAATAAATTAATTTAAAAAGTAAGAGTAGTACCAAAAAGATACAATAATATATAGTTAAAGACAACTATCACTTGCCTAGACACAGAAAAAATGTTTTCTGAAAAATTTTCCTTTGTTGATGTTCTACTGTAATATCACTACCAGACCAGACTAAAAATTATAAGAACTATAGCGAGCTACTGAACACAAGGATTTCTGACAACAGATTATCACAAACAGTCTAAAATTTGCACTTGTCTAGAATTTGATATTTCAAGTATTATCAAAGTTTGATCCCAAGACAACAACAGAATTGAACTAAAAGTGATTTCTGTAAATATGTTATAACAGAGAAATTGTAGCATCCTGGAGATTTCAAACTCACATTTCCAACTGGGTAGCAGTTTCATTTTCTCATGAGAGTTTGTTGCAATGTTAGAATGTATTCAATTGTTTTTCCAATTTATCTATATAGCCTGCAAGCTCGGGTATGGGAAAGCAACAGAATGAAGAGGAAGAAATAACTGCAGAGAAAAGTGGTGTAATTCCATAGGTGGTTCATGCTCCCACCTAACGTAATACCCAGGCTAGAAAGATGTGGAAAGCAAGACCATATCTGAGTCCATGAATGCTCAGTTCTTTGTTTTACTTGTAGTATTTGAAATATCTGATCAGGTGTGTTGATAACAAAAAGACCATAAAACTTGCAAAGTTAAAGGGGACTATTCAGTAGGAAGACAAGTGTGGTGAAGCATGTTCCTTTTCATTAAAACTGCCAGTGTAAAATGTATATAAATGGTTGCATAACCTTTTTTTTAAAGGTTAGTAATTCTCTTTTTACCCACTGCCTGAAATAAATGTCCCAATAATTCCAGTTTCACAAAAAAAGACTGTAATGTTCATGAATCAAAAGCTGTTACTTCAAAACCCTCATGTATAGTCAACTAGGAGACTCCACATTGATTTAGGAGCAGCAGACATAATCAAAGAAGAGAAGGTATATGGCTTCATACTTGTCTCTTTCTCCACCTGCCCTCACAAGGCAGCTCTAAGCACCAAACCATACATTTTCATATGTTCCCACTTCTCCCTTATGGTAGAACACCAGAATAACCACAGAAACAGTGATGGGAAGTGGATAGGAAATGAAAATTTCCCCCTAATATGTTGCATAACCAATGCAATTTGAACATGAATTTGAAGATATAAAAAGGAAAACTTCTAGGGCTGTATCCCAAAGAGATCACAGACGTGGAGAAAGGACCCATATATACAAACATGATTATAGTAGCTATTTTTGTGGTGGCAAAGACTTGGAAATAAAAGGGATGGCCATCAATTGGGGAATGGCTAAACCAGTTGTGGTATATGAATGTAATGGAATGTTATTCTGCTATAAGAAATGAGGAGCAGACAAACCTCATCATAATCTGGAGAGAAATATATAAACTGATGCTGATTGAGGAGAGCAGAACCAGGAGAACTTTGTACACAATTACAAACAAATCAGCAATACAAGGTTAGAACACAACTCCAAAAGACTCTTGATGGAAAGGAATATCCACATTCAGAGAAAGAACTACAGCATCTGAATACAGATTGAAGCAAACTACTTGCTCTCTCGCTTTTGTGTTTTGTTTTGTTTTGTCCCTTCTTTCTTATTGTTCACTCCATTGGTTGTAATCCTTCTTCCGCCGGGGGGGGGGGGGGAGGGAGAGGGAGGAGAGGAAGGGAGAGAACATTTGGAACTCAAGGGATGGTAGAACTGAATGTTGTAAACTAAAAGTAAATAAATATATTTTTAAAAAGATGCTGAACTTATGAAGCAAAAATGTGGAGTACTTTTTTTTTCAAATAGAACACATTCTCAGAAAATCAAGGTATACATTTATATACAAGGAAATTTGAAAGTTAGGCAGGGTCCAGATACAAATCTAAAGGCAAAAGGATATTGAGAAAAATAGTACTCTCAAAGGATATCTTATATTACAAATGTGGGTACTCTTGCTAAGATGTGGACTGCAACTCATCCAAGCCTGACTAACATGATTACACTTGCTGCTTCCCATTTTCTACAGTGATAGTCACACTGTGCTGGAAAAGGAGGTAGATGATAATAAAAGTCACATAAGTTTAGAATATATTAAAGAAAATACCTATATTATTTTCAGTACCCAAAATACGATATCCTTTCCAGTTCCCTGACATATTTCTTGAGGGATCAAACCTTACCAATTTTGATATTTACTCTATTAATGAAATCAGAAGATAAAAAAAACATGTCATTAGAAATATGAATTGTTCACTCATTCTTCTTGTGAACACAAATAAAAGGATTGATAAAGGACATAGATTTGGTTTCATTTGGCAACAAAAAAATTCAACTAGTTGCCAGATAATTCTAAAACAATGTATATGAAATAAAGCCACTGCTACCATCCTAATTAACCAACTCATTACCCTGTATATTTACTACTGAATAAGTCGCAAAGCTAGTTTTCCTTACATAAAGATACATTTGCATTGTTCTACTGCTCACAGAATTTCAATGGTTCCCTACTCCATGTTATTCCAAGTAAATTTTAAAATAATCATAGTATTTAAAGCTGTGGGACATTGTAGTAATCATCTGTTCAAACATCTCACTTTAGAGAAGAGGCAATACCTACAGTGTATAAATGATGTGCCCAAATAAAAAGATGGCATGGAATCAGGCATTTATATGTTTTTCAAAGTAGAAAAGAACTTTAATCAAAATAGATGCCAATTGATTTGAAATATTAGAAACATTACAATGAGTTAATCTAATGGATAAAATTATCATGGCACTGTAAGCAATGATAAATATGAATGATATAGAAATGCATGTGGAAATATTTAAAATGATAAAAAAATAAGGAAATTGAATTGTGAAAGCAAAATATGCTATGACTACAATGATGAAAATGGAAATAATTACCAACCTTGGACTGTAAGAAATGACATGACAATGAATGCCCTCCCTTCTTTTTATATGTGGGGGACTGTAACTATGGAACATTGCACATAATGTTGAACTTAGTTAATATGTTTAGTTTTACTGAATTCCTCCCTTCCCTCCTTCCTGATTTCTGTTTATCTTCCTCCTCCTTGCTCTCCTCCTGCTGCTCCTCTTCCTCCTCCTCTTCTTCCTCCTCTTCCTCTTCCTCCTCCTCTTCTCTTTTCCTTCTCCTCCTCCTTCTCCTTCTCCTCCTCCTCATTTTTCTTGTCCTCTTTCCCTCTCTCTTCTTTGTTACAATAGATTTTCTTCTGGATATGGTAAAGGAATATAACGGGAAATCAAGGAGATATAAAACAGAAGATATCTTTTTTTTTAATTATCTTGCAGGTGTGGTATAAGAACAGAAATAATTTGAAACTTCTGTGCAGGTTTTGAAGGGAATTTATAAACACATTAAATTTTTTAGACATCATTTATATTAAATTTACCATACCAAATTTTACTTCTATCTTTACTTGATACATATCTATCAATAGTGGTAGTCATTCTTCTTTTTTATTAGGGAATTTTAGGGATGGTTATAAAAGAGTGGATTACAAATGGAAAAAAAAGAAAGGGAGAAAGAAAAGAGGGCATAGTTTCTTGCCCTAACCTGTAAAGTACTGGAAGAAGAGCAATGTTTTAAAATGCTTTCATGTGTAAAAAATATATTGTGAGAACTGGAATTAATTGAACTGTATGTAATATTTCTTATTTATATAGAGATTCGAGGTTTTTCAGAGCACTTTGCAGGCAGTTTTGTTTATGATTCCTACAACACAGATATTATTAAGCCCATTTTACACGTGAAGAAATGAAGGCTGGTTAGGATGATCACTATGATTTAAAAAAAAGTGTCAAAGGCAGAATCTAAAGCATGATCATTCTTATTGGATGTTCTCTTTTCTTTCAACTACATAAACAACCATTTAGTGAGAGGAAAAATTTATTTCAAGTGCATGATACCCTTAGGGGAAAGAGATACTGAGCCAGGAATATTCTCCATTTTCTCCATGTTTCACCAATCACAGCTTCACAGATGTATAAATCAGAAAGGACAATGGACTCAAAGGGTGGTATACTTGTAGAGTGACCTTAAATTGGTCAGGATTAATGGGAAAGAATGTCCTTTGGCCATAAATGGGGCATTCTTAAGTAGGTGTTCATTTACTGAAGTATATTCATATTCTTGTGGGGAAAGTACTCTCTCTCCAAAAAATATATTATATATATAATATGGATGAGCTCTGAAACATTGGTCTAAGGAAAGGAGGATCTTTCTAAAAGCTTGTGCTAACTGCCTTGTAAAGTATAAATTTTTTCTCACATATAGCCTGTGTCAAAAGAGTTCACATTTATGAGTGGCAATAGAAATTCCATTACATGAACACTTCCTGAAAAAAAAAAAACTGTCAGAATCAGGATCAGCTAAGAGGCATCTCAATTCTTTTGAAGAAAAATGATTCTCAAAATACAATTTTTCACAGAACTAAACCTGCTCAATTCCCTTACATGTCTTTTTTCTCATTTCAGTCAATAACAAAAAATTGTCTGTATTTTGTGTCTCCCATTAACACTATTATAAATAAATTTACACTATTTTGGTTTAATTGCATTTAAATGGTGTGAGATTAGACAGTTTTAATGCCCTTTTTTGTTTAATTTTCTTTCATTTCTCTTTCTTGGGGTATTGGAATATCTGCTTCTAATAGAAATTCTTTATTATTCCAGATAAAATTTAAATACATATGTGTAATGGCAAGCAAAGGAGTACTTTGCTCCTTATTTCAGCTATTCAAGTGCCTTTGAGCCTAGCCTTTGATTATGTCAAGTCTTTGTTGGAAACTAACATCATCACATGGAGCCTAAAGTAGGAGGAATTTGCCAAAAGATGATATAAATGTGTGAACACAAGCTGGAACCAAGCAGAACTGAGAGGGAGAACACTTGTGTCTGCACTCTGTCTGTTCTTTCTGTGTTGATTTGTGTTTGTGTTACTTTGTCAGACAGAAGTTTTCTGTCTGTTGATTTGTATACTTTCTCAGACAGAAGCACCCTGTGTGTTGACTTGTATTGATTCCATAGATAGAAAGTGCATTGAAATGATAGTGCTGGCAATGTGTGTGAATATTGTTGTGGCTCTGTTAAACTTTATCTTCCCAGAACCAGAAACTGCAAAGGGCTTGGAGTGGACTAGTCACCATGAGCTTTAAGTCATTACAAGAGCTGGAATAGGAGCTGGGGCACAAATTGAGATATGCCTACGCGTGAATCCAGGCAAGAGCTGGGAGTGTGGAAGAGGAGCTATGGAGTTTGGAAGTAAACCTTGAATCAAGATGAAAGCACCTTTACTTGGGTACTTAGTGCTAACTGAGAGATTATGACTTACTGTGACCTATGGGTAGAAGACTTTGTACTCTCCACTACCCCTTAAGGATGATTATTCCTTAAGGATGATTGAGTTGAGGATGATTGGAAACCAGCTTTCAATCAAGATGAAAGAAGACTTTAGATGGGTACTTTAAATTGATTGATTGAGATTGTGACTTACTGAATGATATCTTTTGTTTAGGACTATGTAGTTACGGTAGTAATAAAATGTTATATTATTGTGAATGCTGTACTTTGGTTTCTGGAATGTTTTACTTTAGTTTATTGCTAAATAGAAAGAGAGTTCACTATACTATGAGATCAGAACCTTAAAGTTATTCACAGCAGCAGTCCTTAGGAGAGCTGCTTGAGCTTGGCTTCACAATATGTTCCAAAGGAACCTAGCTACTTAGTATTTTCTTCCGCTTTTGGTATGTTAATCAAATGAATATAAATTAACCTTGCAATTCCACATTGGAATTTATCTTAATACAGCAAGGTCATCTGTGTTCAGTTATGTATAAACACTCCTAAGGAATTCATGGTTTATAGTGTAGCTAACAGGACATGTTGAATAAACCCTAAGCTAAAAGATTACCTTCAAATAGCCACAGAATCATATACCCTAAGAGTTTGAATGAATCTCAGGGGTAATCAAGTCCAACTGAAATACTATAATATTTCTTATAATGGTTATCAATGCAGTTTCTGCTTTAAGGCCTTTAAGAATGATAGAATTCAATTCTGTTAGATAAACATCAACCACACTTTTCCTAGAATTAATTTTTCTACTTTAATTTAACCTTTTCCACTATCACATCCCTTAATGTCTAAGGACTCTATCTAGTCTTATAGCCCCAACATAGCGGAGCTATAACCAAAAATTTCCACTTCTAGGTTAAATAGATTTTAACCTACAAATGTAAAGACAGAAGAGTCTTAGAGTACCTTCTGTAATCCTAAGCAAATTAGAAATTCTCATATACTTCGGGACCCACTAGATATATAGAACCAGTCCATGTGCAGACTGAAGCATTCAGAGGCCTAGAGAGCATCTATACCTACATGAAGTCATTTCTTTGGCAGGGGCCAGGTGATCTCCAGATGCTCTCCTAGGATTAGCATGGACCTAGCCCTTTAAGAAGTAGTATCAAAAGAGTTTGCTCATCCACTGTCTTGTTGATGGACTACAATAAGACATTAGAGAAGTTCTAAACTTTACATTTACAAGGGGAAGTGTGTGTGTGTGTGTGTGTGTGTGTGTGAGTGTGTGTGTGTATGTGTGAGCATGCATATGGGCAATAGTACAAGAGGAGAAGTAATGAACAAAAATTACATAGGTTTTAATATATGAAATTGTGATATTCCTTACAAAAGTTGTGAATTCCCTTTATACTATGTGAAAATTCTAATTATTTACATATAGTAGAAAATATTATGTGTTTCATTTCCTCTGGTATGTTCTTTTAATATTATCTAAATATTCACCTGAACTATTCATTTCTTTTATTCACATAGACACTACATTGAAAGAACATTTGGAGTTACTCTTAAGCAGCTTATTTAACATAATAGATATCAGTGGTGCTGGTTAGAATTTTGCAATCTCAGCAATGAAAAAATGACCTGAAGTAGTTTTGAAAAATGAGAAAATAAAGCAAAAGCAATCATATTTCTGAAAGTCTTTGAAGTCTTATAATGCAGAGCCTATGTGTGTATTTGGAATGGTGGAATCATTAGTACTACAGAGAAAAAAAAAGTATATTCTTCAAGATGATTTCCCTGTTCCTAATGTTTTTTTTTCTTTTTCTAATATCAAATGACAAGCTAGAGATGCATGAACTTTAGTGATGTCCAATCTAGTCAAAGGGAACTTTAAGAAAATAAATAGAATTTACATATTTTAAGTTGTAATTTTCTGTACTCTGCTATCATAACGATCTCATTTATAATCTTTCTGTTGAATAGAGTAAAATATGCAGTAATTACAGGCATTCTGAGTGCTCTTAATCTACATAAAAAAAACAAAATCAATGCACATCACTTAAAGAACATTGAGGCTAGAACTAAACTCGGCCTAAATCAGTGGTCATTTTGAAAGGGGGAAAAAGTCTAGGTGGTATTAGATATGAGATCAATCTACTGTTACGTTACTTATTATCATCCTGTTGTAGTATGATCCTACAATAATACCTAGGAGGCCATCTAGTCTAACATTTTAATGTTATGGATGGCAACACTGATCCCCAGAGATGTGATATGACTTGGCTAAGTAAGGATAGAAAGTAACAGAGTCAGAACTCAAACTAAGGTCCATTCAAGTTGGTTAAGATCATCACTCTTTCCAGAGTTCCATGCATATGTGTTATCTCCCACATATGACAAAAATGTTCCATAGTGCCTAAACTTTGGGGTTCTTAAAAAATTAATACTGACAATAATAAATAAATAAATATATATATATATATATATGTATATATATATATATATATATGTATATATATACACACACATACACGCATTTTATTTTCTTTTTTGTGAGGTATGTCTAATGTGAAAATGTTTTGCACAACTTTAACTTTGTAAGATTTTTTGTATTTCTTGCCTTCTCAGTGGATTGAGAAGTGGTGGACAGAGAGAGAAAATTTAAAGCTAAAAAAAACATTAAATTAAAATTTAAAAATGAAATGTTTGCTTCAGTGGAAAAAAAATGTTTTTGAAGTAGAGTCAAGATGGCAGAATACAGAGAGCATTGCAAATGAAATCTCACAAGATCGCCCTCCAAACAATTTTAAAATAATGCATATAGTTGAATTTTGGAATGGCATAGCCAATAAAATTCAGGCTGAGATATTTTTCCTGCCCAAGAAAACTTAGGTGGTCTGAAAGAGGTGTCTTTGACATTGGGGTAGAGACCTGTCAAATATGGACCATGGACATGGGGCAACAGCAACAGTAGTAGTAGCTTTGGGACCTCTCAACCCAAAGGTGGTAAGAAGATTGGACAACTCATCATAAAGAGATTACAGTGGTCCTTGCACTAGGCTCAGAAATGATTGGTGTTTGACATGTCTATTGACCATATCCTGTTCCATATTGCAGTTTCAGGGCAAAGGAGTATATTCATTTGAAAGGGAGAAAGGGTCCTGCTCGAAGGTTCAGTGTGAAACGAAATGCTAGTATTTGTAGTTGCAATGGAGTTTGAGACTTTTCTGGGTAAGGATCAGAATTCAGATGAGGAAAGAAGTGAGAACACCTTTCTTACTATAACAAAGAAAGCCCTGAAACCTTACAGGCTCACTGAACCAGCTGTGAAAATGGCAGAATCTTGGAACAGTGCTTCAACTGAAGTAAGTAAAGACCCAACTTTAACATAAAGTTCAAAGTCAAGAATAGAATGGAAAAATGAGCAAACAACAACAAAAAACAAACTAAGTATAATAATCTATTGTAGTGACAGAAAAGATTAAGACAAAACTCAGAAGAATAGAACAATGTGAAATCGTTATAAAGTAAAGCCTCAAAGAGAAATGTAAATTGAAGACAGGCACAAAAATTTTTTTTAAAGCTAAAAAAAGGAATTCTAAAAAGAGCAAAATAAAAGACTTTAAAAATCAAATAAACATGTAGAGATAATTGGGGGAAAATAAGAGCAATAAAAGAAAAGTATGAAATGAGAACGAACAACTTCGTAAAAGAGACACAAAAATAATGAAGAAAATAATTTCTTAAAAGGCAGACTTAGCCAAATAGTTAGACTTATAAATGCTCACTGAAAAAAAAGTTATTCTTTAAAAATTAGAAGTGGTCAACGGAAAATAATGATTCCATTACACATATAGAAAAAATAAAACATAGCAAAATAATGAAAATAAAAGAAAATATGAACTCCCATCAGAAAAAAAAACTCATATCATAAATGGAAGGAAGACAACTTAAGAATTATTGGAATATCCAAAAAATTATAATAGAGAGACTAATCATCATATTTTATGAAATGCAAAAGGAAAATTCCCTCTAGTGTCTTAGAACCAGAAGGTTTTATAAAAACTAAAAGAACCAACTGACACTTATTGAAAACAAAACATCAAAATTTAGAAAAAAAATATGCCCTAGCAATATTATGTACAAATTATAGAGCTCCCAGATCAAGGGGAAAATATAGAAAGCAGGCAGAAAGAAGCCATGGAGCCATAGTTAAAATAACACAAGGTTTTGCAGTACTATTGCCAAAAAAAAATTATATCAAAATCAAATTAGGGAAGCATGGAAAATTTTACCTGTCAGATCAAAGAATAAGTGAAGAGTTTACAACCAATCAAGGGATAGAGAGGAACACATTTAGTATAATGGATAATTTTGATTATATGAAAGTTTAAAAAAATGGTTTTGGACAAATAAAACTAATGTAGCCAAAATAGAAGGAAAGCAGGAACTGGGTAGGAAATAACAAGTTATTCTGATAAAGGCCTCATTTATCATATAAATAGGGAACTAACTCAAATTTACAAAAATAACAGCTATTCCCCAAATGATAAATGGTCAAAAAATGTGAACAAGGAGTTTTCAGAAGAAAAAATCGCAGGTATAAGTAGTCAGCTGAAAAAAAAAAACTCTAAATCACTATTGATTAGAGAATGAAAATTAAAATTATTTTAAGGTGGTACCTCATACCAGTTAGATTTGGAGACATGAAAGAAAAGGAAAATGACAAATGTTGGAGGGGATTAGGAAAAACTGTGACCCTAATGTGGAGTTGTGAACTGGTTCAATTCTAGAGAATTGAATGATTCAGGGAAGATTAAATTTAATATTTATTAAATATAATAATAAAGTATTAAGACACGTCTTTCAGACCTAAGTTGTCTTGGGTAGGAAAAATATCTCAGCCTGAACTTTTATTGGCTATATCATTCCAAAATTCAACTTCATGCATTATTTTAAAATTGTTTGGAAGGGGATCTTGTGAGATTTCATTTGAAATGCTTTTTGTATTCTTTATTATTTTATTAAATAAATAAAAATAAATTTAATATTTCATTTAATAATTAAAATTTCAATTCTAGAGAATAATTCTTGATTATGCCCAAAGGGTTATAAAACCATGAATACCTTTTGACACAGCAATGCCCCTACTAAGTCTGTATCCCACAGAAATCAAAGGAAAAAAAGGAAAAAAAAACTACATATACAGAAATATTTATAGCTTCTTTTTTTGGTGGCAAAGAATTGGGAATAGAAAAAAAATACCCATCATTTGGGGAACAGCTAAAAAAGTTGTGGTATATAATTGCGATGTAACGCTTCTATGCTGTAAGAAATGATAGGGGGGAATAGTCTCAAGAAATCCTTTAAAGACATGTGAATGGATGCAAAGTGAAGTAAGCAGAAGTAGAATCCTTACATACAAAACGGTAATATTGTAACAATGATCAACTGTGAAAGAACTAGCTTTTATAATCAAGACAATGAACTCACAACAATTCCAAAGGACTAATGGTAGGAAATGTTATCCATCTTCGGAGAGAATTGATAAACTAAGTGCAAACTGAAGTACATTTTTTTTCTTTAGTTTTCTTTTGTTTGGCAGCATGAGCAAAACCATGCCAATGATTCTCAGACTTGTTTTATACTTAATCTTTCTCTTAATCTCCATTCTCAAAACTCCATCTGCATATTGGACATCTTGAACTGAATGTCACATAGATACCCTAACTCCTACATATCTGAACTCATTTTTGTTTTCCTCAAACTCATGTATCTCTAACTTCACTATTATTGTCTCTGATCCTACTATCCTCCCAGTTTCTTAAGCTCATATTCAAGGTGTTATCTCTAATTCATTACCCTAAGTGAACTCCCCTATTCAATCATTTGCTAATATAGAGCCCCTTCTCTTTTCTGACACTGCCACCACATTGATGTAGTACGTTATCACTTCACACCTGAACTATTTCAATAATCTTCCAATTGATCTTTCTGTCTCAATTCTCTCTGGTCCAATAATCCAGCCATCATCTGTCAAATATATTTTCCTCAATATCTGATAGTATCCAGTTCCTCCTTCTATTCAATAAGCTTTAGTGGATCTACATTAACTCCAAGATCAAATGTTAAAAAAAAATTGTTTGGCTTTTAAAGCCCTTCCTTTTTTCCTTTTAAAGCCCTTCCTATACTGATTCCTTCCTACCTTTACAGACTTCTTACACTTTACTTCCATTCAGATACTGAGATCTTTGCTCGTCCTCTCACAAAACACTCAATTTCTTATCCCTTGACATTTTCCCTGGTTTTCTTAATATGTCTGGAATTGCATCCCTCCTCATCCCTGCCTCTTGATTTTCTGCGTTCCTTCAAGTCCCAGTTAAAACCACACCTTTGGCAAGCTTTCCCAGGTCCTTTTAATGCTTCCCACAGTATACTATGAGTTCCCAGAGCAGGAACTTTTATTTTTTATTTTGTATGTTTTTCTTTTCTTTTCTTAATATCACCGGCATTTATTACAGTGTCTCACATATAGAAGAGAAAGAATAAATGCTTGTTGCTTTGACTTAATAGAGATAAAAATGCTGACACATAGCAATTGATTAATGGATAATTTCAAAGTCTTTTGGCAATTAAAAAAAATCTCTAAATGTCTTAACATGAAAATACTGAAAATTTAAGACATGATGAAATTTAATCCCAACCAATAACATGATATTATGGTCAATTTAATTTTTATGTTGAAAGTATAATTTTACTTGTTAACCATAAAAGGAAGTCCTAGTAACTAAATTCTATAATCTACATAATTTTATATGTTTTTCTTATTGATAATAATTTTGACACATTTATATAATACTTGGTGATTTACAAAGCAGCTACTAAACAGTTACTGTGTTAAGTAGGTTATACAATTATCATCATCCCCATTTTATATATGGGAAGACAGGTACTCAGAAATATTAAACAATTTTTATAGTCACACCCTAGGAAAAGCAAAGATTCTTTTCTAAGATGCAGTCTCTAGGACACTTACTTGAGAAGTTTGGTCTGTTTGTACATAGTTATGGCATTTATTATAGTGTATAGCACATAAATAGGCACTTAATATGTGGTTATTGATTGATTCAAACCCTTTAAACTCTTCTTGTTCTATTACCTAGTGTAGAATAACCTTGGACTCAAAGGCCCTGCCTCTTTAAGGGCTCCACAAATTGTGGAGAAATAGTTGTTTTCTTTAACTGTCAGTTTTCTCATCCTCTGGATGGTTGATAACTTCTTTTTGCAAAGGATTTAGGGTACCAAGGGGTGGTATTATTTGGAAATGCTTTGCTTTCTAATCCCATGGCGGGAGTGAAACGATTACTATATATAGTTGGTGTTTATTTACTTGGAAGAAAGGGGACACCCATGTTGATTTAGTGGTAACTCTGAGTCCTTTGATAGAGATGAGGGAAACCTTTCATTCAGTCCTTGGGGAAAAATGGATCAAACCATTTGGGTAGAAGAGCAAAGGAATATTAAGTGGGTGACAGTATTGAGAAAACCTTGCTATCAACTTTAACCTCAGTACAGGCTGTATGGGAGAATCTTACGGTTTCTTAGTCACATAACTATGTATGACTGTGCCAAAGAACATTTGACTGTGCCAGAAACATCATAATCTATGATGTGACCCTCATGCTCCTGATGCTGCTCCTGGTCATTATCACTGCCTTTTATCAAGAATAGAATCTATGAATAGGGAGGGCATTGAAGCTATGCTATGTCCTCATGCTGATGTTCCTCATGCTTCCCTAACCTTTTGGCTTATCATCATCACCTTGTATTAGAAGACCCACTAACCTGCAAATATGTGGCGGCATATACCTTGTGGATGCTTTGACAACTAAGACTTGGTCCTCCAAAAAAGCAGAAAAAAGACTAAAATTTTGGCATTTGTCCTCCTCCATTTTTTTTTCTTTTTCCCAAAAGGAAACAATTTTCTCTACAGGCTTTCCCTGGGACCTTGTTACAGTTTTATTATAACCAAAAGGTATAAAAATTCCCTACAACTTGGAATTGGGGACCTCACAACTAGGTATCTATCTAAAGATCATGCAAGTAAGTCACAATATGCTGGCATGCTGACAAGACATTTTTCCATGCATATATAAGGAGGGGTGTATCTATAGAAGCTGTGTCATTATATACTTTGTGTTTGTGTGTGTGTGTGTGTGTGTGTGTGTGTGCTGTGTAAAGGCAAAATAAACCTTGAATGAATTATAAATATCTCACTTTGCTCCAAATTTGAACCTGGTGAAGGATACTGGGATTAGGCCCACCTTATCACTTACCTAATAAAGGTTAAACTCCTGACATTATCTTTCAAGTTACTTAATAAATAACTTCTACTAATGGTACAGCCTTACATATTATCAGTTCTCATATCACTCTATCTTATCATATCTATCTTATCTTATCCAAATTAGGTTCCTTTCAACCTCTTGTTCTTATATGGCCATATCACATTCTTTATCTTTTTTCATATCATTCATTAAACTTGAAAAAGAATTTGACACATCTCAATCTTCCTCCCCTTCAAACTACATGTGATATAACTCCTTTATGAAGCCTTCCCTGACTCTCTTCAATTTTTTTATAGAATTATGTAGGAGTATCATTTACCTTGATTATATTCAAATTTCTGACATACTTACCTATGACTATCAATGCTCTTCCCACTGGATGTTCCTTAAGAACAGTTGACAGACCTGGAGTCAAGACCTGCATTCAAATCTGTCCTAAGACACTATTTAACCTGTGTGACCTTGGGCAAGTAATGTAAACTCTTATCTTTCTCAGTTTCCCTATATGAAAAAATGAGAATCATAACAACACTTCTTTTACAGGTTTGTTGTAAGCATAAAAATGCAATATTTGTAATTTTTTCTTACAAACCTTAAAGCACTTTATAAATGCTACTTATTGTTGTCACTTAACAGAAGTTGCATCATTTTTCATATTTGTATTTACAGTGCTTCACAAAATACCTTGCGCATAGTAGGTCTTAACTAAATATTTGTTGGATTGAATTGTGTTTGTGTGTTCTGCCTCCCTATCTCAGTTACAAGTTTCTTACGAACTTGTTTTAGTTCTAGTAATTATCATAAGTATCATTAATTGTATTAGGAGAAAAAAGGAGTTATCTCTCTTACCACCTAACACTATGGGTGTTCAAAGCACATTTACTTTTAATTGAATTAACTGCAGTATTAAGTTGCTGTTTTGAGCAAAAAATGGAAAATTTTCACAGATGTACTTTCCGTTATTCTTGGAAATTGGCACCCTCATATATGATTTATGTGTCCCATATGGTTCTTCATCATCTAAAAATAATGTGAAGAAATTGGAACTGTTCCTGAAGAAGGCAAGAAAAAAATCACAAAAGGGATAGTTATGAGGTCAGGATAATGTTGAGATTTTCTTGCTAATAAAGAAAATAGAGAGTCATTGAACAACTATTGACAACTGTACAAGGGAATGCTTCTTGTAGAATGTGGAGAAATATCTTGATTGATCATTCACCCTCACACACACACACACACACACAACCCACAATGCTACATTATATGTGAAGCCTTTGTTAATCTTAATGGTCTAGATATGTTACAATGCTCATATTTTTATTTACCCATTCTCCAAAATTGGATGAACAAAATAATGTTTCCTAGAGTAATTAAAGCATTAGTAACACATTATCTGTTTTTCTTATATAGATTTTTTTTTGGATTGGAGTTCATATTGATCCCTACCTCTTTATAGAATGTTAGAGCTGAAAATGGAAATTTGTGAAGACACCTATCAATCATGTTATTCCTAAATCAATTCTTCATGAAGTCAATAATTCCACAAGTCTTCAACAATATTTTTGAGGATTACTATCAAGTTCCCTTACTCTTCAAGGCCCTCTTCTCTGAAATTCCCATGTATTGAGAATATCCATCCTATATTGTAGCCCCTTAAAATAAAGTCACTGCTACAAAAGTGATCTGACAACATCAGAATATGGAAAGTTTATCACTACAGCAATTCTGGTTGCCATACTTATATACAAAAAGCAAATTAAGATAACGTTAGATTTTTTTCCTATTTCTTATCCTATATGTTATCACTAATTCACATGAATCTTCCATTCCTCTAAAACCTTTGCGTCCTTTTTACATAAAATGGTGAACCTATGTTTCTCTCCATCTTTTAATTATATAAGAAGTTTTCTTAGTCCAGTTTCTTAAGAACCTTTTTTTGCAATTTGAATTGTTAATCTACTATGTTTGTTATTCTGCCAAAATTTGTGATCTGAATAAATAATCAGTAAAAATATCAGCAAAACTAGGGCCATAGATAGACCAATAATCTACTCCACAAAAGTCCTCATTCCTATGCAACTGATATTGATCAAATGACTAAACAGAAAGCTCTTAGTTCCTGCTGAGTACATTGTATATAGTATAAAACAAAGAACATTGAAAATGAGAATCGAGTCATCTCAATTAGAATACCACCCTTAACACTATGAGAATGTGACTCAACTGCTCTTACCCTTGCTTTTCTCAGTATTATAATGAGCATTTAAATAATATCTGGAGGACCTTACAAGAGATTTCTCTAAGAATCAAATATCATAATTTAAGAAAAGCATTTTGCAAACCTGAGTGATCTCTCTAAATATGTTACCTTTTCTGACCTAATGACTGCAATGGCCTCAGACAAGCATTAATAGTTACATAGCATGCAAAAATTTAAAAGGTTTATCACAAACTACTCTTAAACAATGATAGCTATGCCAAAACACAAATGTAGCATCTCATTTACTTTTTTTTTTTGCTTTTTTGGAGGGAGGAAGGCAGGGCAATTGGGGTTAAGTGACTTTCCCAAGGTCACAGGGCTAGTAAATAGCATATCATTTTCAATACAGGCATATAAGGGCATAATGGTCATTCTGTCCACAGAGCTGCCTCCTCCCTAGGGGAGGAAGAGCATATTAATAGGAAGGAAGACAGTCATTCTGGAACCAAAGACTATAGCACTCAAATTGCCCTGTCTCAGTCCAGGGTTTGTCTTTGCATCTTGCCTGTTTTCAGATTTAGGAATACTGGTCAGGCCAAGAATTATGCTAAGCTTTTATAAAGGGAATGGGAATTTGAAGATCTTCCCTGACGCTTAATAAGCCTAGGTGAATTTGAGGACCTTTCCTGATTTGAAAATATACTCTGCTCCCTAATAGGCTGCAGGTGCTCATATGGAGCCTGTGGTGGGAGGCTTGTTTTTCAGGAAGGAACAACTTTTGTTACTTTGTAGTCAAGTGGGTCACAAGGCTTGTGATGTTCTGAGACAAGGTTGTCCTTTGGGGCTCACTTTGGGAAGAGTTGTGTGATTTGGCCAGATGAAACTGGGCAGCCAATGAGCCCCCAGCTTTGAAAACCGAGATGTTGGTGCTTTTCTCTCTGGTGACTAACTAGTATGGATGTGAAGGGGCAAAGTAAGCTCTTCTGTGAGGAATGAGATTATACAAACCAAGACCACAACTCAGTATGAACTTTCTATTACCCCCAGGGTGTTTGGGAACAGAGGATCCTGAGAATGTGAGGGTTGCTCCTTCCCTGGAATCCCAGCCAGGTCCTTGAGAAGAGATATAACTGCCCAACTCCTGGAACTAGCCATTCCAAGGAGACATAGCTCTTGGGGGGCGGGGGTGAGGCTTGGAGGGATTGGCTCCCTCCCCAGCCTCACACAAGATAAGATGCTTGCTGAAACACCTGGCAGTATGCCTTCTTTGTTCTCAGCACTAGTTAAACTATAAGATTCAGACCCCAAATTGGAATCTCACTCATGGAGGAGACGTCCTGCCTGGGACCCTGACCAGCAGGACCCTGATGGCTGTACCCGGGATTCCCCAGTTGGTCAGGAGTTGGTGCTTCCCCGCATTGGTGATGATTGTAAAAAAAAAAAAAAATATATATATATATATATATGTGTGTGTGTGTGTGTGTGTGTGTGTGTGTGTGTATCATAATTGCTCTTATTTTACTATTCCTAAGCCTGTCACTCTGTTATTTCTGGTCTCCTTCCCACTTGCCTATATTCTAAATAAACTATATTGGATTTTTTGAAGTGCCGAGTATTCCATTCACACGAATCCTAAACCTCCTTAATTGGACAGGATGTAATAGTTAGGACTGTATTGTTTTCTCTGTATTTTTTTTTCTGTTTGTAACATCTGCTTGTACTCTCTGAAGTTGAGGGTGCTATTTCCCCTAGGCTAGGTAAACGATACATATTTGATTGATTAAAATAAGATTGTTAACCCTTTTTGAGTTGCTTTCCTTTAGAAAAGCAGATCAAACAAACTGTGCTAGCAGCCATGCTGGGTATTCTAGGGTGCTTGCTGCTACAGCTCTTTAAAATTATCTCATTTTTATCCTTACAACAACCCTGGGAGGTAGAGACTTAATATTAGGAGGTATTATTATGCCCACTTTACAGATGATGAAATTAACACACAAAAGAAATTAAGGAAGACAGCCTTATGAACTTCGGAAAGTCACAATGGCAAGGCACTAGATTTCCAGGAGCTGGAATATGTGCTGGGATTTGGCAGAAGACAGACAGGGAGGAGAGAAATGCTTAATGAGCTGCTTGACCTAGTACAGCTCTAAGAAAACTTAGAGCTATTTGACAACACATCTATCAGCTGTATTGAACACGGAAGGAATAATTATAATAATAATTTATGTAGTGCCCACTATTTGTCAGATACTATGCTAGTTACTTTAAAATTATTATTTCATTTGCTCCTCACAACAAGCTTAGGAGATAGATGTTTATTATTAGGAGGTCTTATAATTCCCACTTTAAAGACCCCAAAATAACATAGTCTAAATTTCTTGCCTAGGTTTACAAAGATAGTAGGTGTCTAAAGCTGAATTTGATTTCAGTTTTCCTGACTTCAGGTCTAGCACTCTGTCAATTGTACTAGCTCCCTAGAAATGAATTTGGTGTGGTGAATGTTGGGTAGAAACTGCTTTAAGTTAAAACCCATTCTTTCCAAGGACTGAAAAGGTATAGGTGAGAGTAAATCCACAGCTGGTGGGAAGATGTTTTGTAATTTATTTTCTTTTTATATATTTGTAGTAAATGTAACTTTATTAAATTTGATTGATGTTACTTGGCTAAATGAACATTGAGGACAAATGATTGGCGATGAACCTTGGGGAGAAAATTGAAAAATGGGAGATTAAAGCAAAGGCATTAGAGAAAGACATTTAAATTCTTCAAGGGTACTACAAGAACTCTGAGGGAAGTATGTAGCTAACATTGGCTAAGTTGGAATAAGGATCCCCAGAAAGTAAAGGGATATAAAAATGCAAACTATTTAAGTACAATGCAGTTTGGGAAGAAAGGTATTAGGAGTGATTGGGATAATGAAAGGCTTCATACAGAAGGTCCTGATCAAATTTTAACTTGAGGAAAGAGGCATTGTATGAGACAGATTTGAAGACAGTAGGTATTACAGGCCTAAGGGACAGCCAGGACAAAGGTCCCACAATGATATCAAAAAGGGGAAATATATTAAGGGCTTTATCTATATATGTTTAATTCCTCACTGAGTTGGATAGCTCACTTAATCTCCTCTGAGGCAATAGCCAATACCATTGGTGAGTTTATGTCTGCTCTTTTATAAGTCACTCATTACTAAAGAAAAGATCAGAAAACAAGACATTCTCTTTCACGTATTTTCCAAAATTAGGCATAATCTGAACATGTGCATGATAGATACCTTGTGAGAGAATGTTTAAATTGGTGTTTTCCAAAACTGGTTCTGCTTTTTTTCCTTTTTAAGTGAGCAGAGTTGGATAATATATTGTATACTTCACACTTTCTACTCAATTATATGAGGATGTAGATATGGACTTTTTTATTATCAAGTGCTTTATTAACTTCTAGTCTACATCATTTATTTCTACAAGATTTTGAGTTACAATTTTTTTCCCCGTTTTTCCCCTACCCACTGCCCCAAAATAGTGATCCCACAGGATATCCCCTCCTCCAATCTGCTCTCTCCCATATCGTCTCCCATATCCCCACCAACTTTCCAGTAGTTCACGGTGCATCTCTATGCCCCAGTGCCTGTATATCTTATTTTCCAGTTACATGTGAAGTAATATTAATAATATATATATAAACATTTTATTTTAAAACTTTGAATTTCAGGTTCATTCCCTTCCTCCCTTGTCACTCACCCTTACTAGGAAGATAAGTAGTACAGTATAGGTTGTACATGTGTAGCTATGCAATATGTTTCCATAGTGGATATATTGTAAAAGACTGACTGTATTTCCCTCCCTCCTATCACACCTCCCACTTATTCTATTCTCTTGTTTGATCTTGTCCCTTTTCAAAAATGGGTACTTCCAACTTCCCTCCCCCCCCCCCTCAGTTTGCTCTCCTTTCCGTCATCTCCCCTCTCATCACCTTCCCTCCTACTCTCCTGTAGGGTGAGATAACCTATTTAGTGTGTATGTAATTCCCTCCCTAAGCCAAATTCAATGAGAATAAGTTTGACTCATTCCCTTTTGCCTTCCTGTTCTTCCCCTACATTGTAACCATTTTCCCTTGCCTGTTCTATATGCGATAGTTTACCCCATTCTGTCTCTCCCCATCTCCTCTCATTATATTCCTCTCTCACCTCTTAATTTCACCTTTAAGTATCATCCCTTCCTATTTAACTGATTCTGTACCCTCTGTCTATGTATACCTGTATACATATCACAATATATATATATATGTATATATATATATATACGTACAAATATATATTCATATGCCCATATACCCTCCTATATGTGTGTATACATATACATTTCTATTCCCTTCAAGTATTATCATACTGAGGAAAAAATTCATAAGTTACAATGATTATTTTTTCCATATAGGAATGTAAATAGTTCAACTTTGATATGCTCCTTATGATTTCCTTTTCCTGTTTACCTTCTCATGCTTCTTTTGTTTCTTGTATCTGAATGTCAAATTTTCTATTCAACTTTGTTTTTTTCATCAAGAATGCTGGAAAATCCTCGATTCCAATGAATGATGATATTTTCCCCTGAAACATGATACTCAATTTTGCTGGGATGCTTGGTTTTAATCCCAGCTCCTTTGACCTCTGGAATATCATATTCCAAGGCCTTTAATTCCTCAGCGTAGAAGCTGACAGATCTTGTGTCATTCTGATTGCATTTTCACAATATTCAAATTGTTTCTTCCTGGATCCTTGTAATATTTTCTCCTTGATCTGGGAACACCAGAACCTGGCTACCTGGCTATAGTATTCCTAGGAGTTTTCTTTTTGGGATGTTTTTCAGGAGGTGATTGGTGGATTCTTGCAACCTCTATTTTGCCCTCTGGTTCTAAAACATCAGGTCAATTTTTTTTTTCTCTTTGGAAGGCAATTAGAGTTAAGTGACTTGCCCAAGGTAGTTTTTTTTTTTTTTTTGTTGTTGTTGTTGTTAAGTGTCTGAGGCTGTCTTTGAACTCAGGACCTCCTCACTCCAGAGCCGGTACTCTCTTCACTGCACCACCTAGCTGCCACTATCAGGGCAATTTTCCTTAAGAATTTCTTGAAGTTTGATTTCTCGGTTCTTTTTTTTTGATTATGGCTTTCTGGTTGTCCAATAATTTTTAAATTATCTCTCCTGGACCTATTTTCCAGGTCAGTGATTTTTTCAATGAGATATTTCACATTCCCTTCTATTTTTTAATTTGTTTGTATCTGTTTAATAGTATCTTGATTTCTTAAAATGTCACTAGCTACCATTTGCTCCAGTCTAATTCTGAAGGATTGATTCTCTTCAGTGAGCTTTTGACATTCTTTTTCCATCTGGCAAATTCAGCTTTTTAAATCATTTTTTTCCTCACTACGTTTTTGAGCCTCTTTTGCCATTAGAGCTAGTCTATTTTTTAAGGTGTTATTTTCTTCAGTCAAGTTGTTGACTCTCATTTCATAATTTTCTTGCATGAAGATTAGATTTTTCATTGAGCTCCGGCCTTTTCATCAGTAAGGTCCGGAAGTCCCTTATTTCATTGAATTACCATCTCCTTGCCTGAAAGATTATGCTCAATTGAGTTTGATAGTTATGCTTAGGTGTATTCGAAGCTCCTTTGCCTTAAGTTATACCATGTTCCAATCCCTCTGATTTTTTAATGTAGAAGCTGCTAGATCCTGTAAGATCCCAACTGTAATTCTGTGATATTTGAATTGTTTCTTTCCGTCTGCATGCAGTGTTTTCTCCTTGACCTGATAATTCTGGAATTTGTCTATAATATTCTTTAGAGTTTTCAACTTAGAATCTATATCAGGAGGTGAACAGTGTATTCTTTGAACGACTGTTTTGCCCTCTTCTTCTAGGACCTCAGGGCAATTTTCCTTTATGATTTTTTTGGAAGATATTATCCAGGCTCTTTTTTTTTTTCATCATGGCTTTCTTCTAGACCTATAATTCTTCAATTCCCCTTTCTGGGTCTATTTTCCAGGTTAGTTTCTTTGCCAGGGAGACATTTTACATTTTCTTATATTTTTTTTTTCATTTTTTAGATTTTGTTTGACTCATTCTTGATGTCACATAGAGTCATTCTCTTCAACTTGTCTAATTCTAATTTTTAAAGAATTGTTTTCCTCAGTTTGTTTTGGAATCTCCTTTTCCATTTAGCAAGATTTTACTTTCAAGGATCTCTTTGTCCAATTAGGTTTTGATCCTCCTTTTCCATTTGGCTAATTATACTTTTTAAAGAGTTGTTCTGTTCAGTGAATTTTTTTTTCCATTTTGACAATTTTATTTTTAAAATAATTGGTCAATTTTACTTCTACCTCTTTAATTTAGCTTTTAAAATCCTGTGCAAGCTCTTCCAAGAATGCTTTTTGGGCTTGAGATCAGTTCATATTCCTTTTTGAGGCTTCAGATGTGGGAATATTGTCAATGCTGACCTCTTCCGAATGTTAACCTTGCTCTTCCCTTTCAACATAAAAGGATTCTAAAGCCTTTGTTTTCCCAACTTATTTTTGGCCCATTGTGTTTGCCTCTTTCCTGGATTGTAAAGTGGATCCCTGCTTTTCTTCTCAGAGGGCTCTGACCCATGTTTCTTAAGCAGGGAGTTAGAGTCATGGTTATTACTTTTGTGTGCTGTGTCCTCTGAGTGTCTAGACTGAGGCCAAGGTCAGGACTTACAGTGTTTGCCCTGGGTTACCCTGAAGCTCACAGCATGTGGTGTGGGGTAAGGGGTGGTCTGGTTGCTTCATTTTCTGCCTCCATACCAGTGGGCTAGAGGTTAGATGGGCTTAGCTGCTGGTTGCTGTGGCCCCAGTGGTGTCTACTGATTCTCCTGGTTGTGTGAAGGCACACTTGAGGTTCTGGTGTTAGCACTTGCTGGCTTCACCCCCTTGGATTCAAGATCTCCCAGTTGTTGACTAAGATGGAGCTTGTGGTAATGCCTCCCATCCTGCACTTTAGCCTCACCACAGTCACAGCCAAACCCTTTCTCTAGGTCTCCAAAGCCTGCTGCTGGTCCAACTATTTCAGGATTTTACCCTTGGGCAATATTCTCTGGATTTTTCAGGATCAAAAGAGGTGGGGGAATGAGAGCACCTATGGCTTACTATGCCACCTTGGCTCCTGGAAGTTCAGAGAGTGATTTTTAAATATTTAACCTGTGGCCTGATAGCCCAAGGAGTGACTGTTGCTCTTGTTGCACACCCTGTGCTTATCTCTTACACAGTTCGAAAGAACTATGCCCTGTACTGAGTGGTTTGGGAATCACCCCAGCAGTGGGTGAATCTGTTTCCCCTGGCTCACTCTAGCTCTGCTATGTCTAGGTCTGTGCTGGTGCAACCCATGCATTCCACATGCAGCGTTCTGCTCTCACCCCCCTGTCCCACTCAAAAAATCCTATCTAAGAATTTTCCATGTTCTTCACCTGGGCTGGAAATCTGCCACACTCTGTCTCCTAGTGGACTATGCCGCTCTAAAAGTCGTTCAGATTCACTTTTTAGAGGTAACTGAAAGAATTTATGGATGAGCTCAGGTGAGTCCCTGCTTTCACTTTGCCATCTTGTTTCTGCATGGCCCCCACCCCCACTTCTGCTTTTTAAGGCACTCTTCTCCTCATTGGTTTTTGTACTTCTTTCGTCATTTGGGTTAGTCTATTTTTAAGGTGCCATTTCTTCAGGATTTTGTTTGGGGGTCTTTTTTAATAAACGGCTGACTTGTTTTTCATTATTTTCTTTCATTATTCTCATTTCTCTTCCCAATTTTTCCTCTACTTCTCTTACTTAATTTTCAAAGTCCTTTTTAAGCTCCTCTGTGGCCTGCAACCAATTAATATTTTTCTTTGATACTTTAGATGTTGGATCTTTGACTTTGTTGTTTTCTTTTGGTTGTATGTTTTGATCATGTTTGTCACCAATGGAAGATTCTATAATCTGAGGGTTGTTTTTTTTTTATGCTGACTGCTCATTTTCCCAGTCAAATACTTGACTTTCTAACTCTTTTTCAAGGTAGGACTCTGCTTCTGGTGGGGAAAGGGTGGTGTACTGTCTCAAACTTCAGGGGTTTTATTTACCTGTTTTCAGAGATACTTCTAGGGGCCTGAAAATTTGCAGTCCTCCCAAGCTGGGATGATCAAAGGAGGTGTATTTATTCCTTTCCTGACCTGTGATCTGATCTGTGAGTGACCACAAGGACTCTTTTCTGTCTTGGACCTATGAGGAGGATTCCCTCTCCAGTGAACCACAAGCTCCACCACACCAGCTGCTCCAGAAGCAGATGCTGCTGCTCTTGCTGCTGCCACCTCTGCCACCACCTCTGCTGCTTCAGGGTTGAGTCCAGATTGTGCTCCTCTTTCACTCAGGTCCAATAGGGTTTTCCCCCTGAGCTTCCATACTGTCATTTGTGGATCAAAAAGTCTGGAAACTACAATAGTTACCAGTGATTCAGTCCCATGAGGCCTGCTCCTGCCAGTCCATGATGGACTGTGTTTCATTCCCAGGCCAGTGTGACAGATCCTTCCTGTTGACTTTCCAGGCTGTCTTGGGTTGGAGATTTGTTTCACTCCATCATTTTTTTTTTTTGTGTTATACAGATCTAGAATTTGTTTAGAGCTGGTTTTTATAGCTATTTGGAAGAATTGGGGGAGAGTTCAAGCAAATCCAAGCTTTTACTCCACCATCATGGCTCCACCCATCCAAGATATAGACTTCTGCAAAATATCAAAATATGAAAGCTTGTTGTTGCTTCTAAAATCCTCATAATGACAATTTTGACACTTGTACAGATTGTTATAATTAAAATACATACATATTGAAATATAGGTATATACCTTATGAGTTTTTGTTATTCTACTGATTGGTTTTGGTAGGCAAAATGGGACTTTTTACCCACGCCCTGTTATCTTCCCTGCCTTCATACAAATCAAGGATAGACCTTCTAATGCCTTTACAATTTTGTTTCCTTTGTTAAAAAACTTTTTCACTATAAATTTCCTTTATTGCATCTGATTTTATCACCATTTTCAATTTCTCAAGAAGCATATTGAGTGCTTTTGTATAAATGTAGAGTATAAGTATGTTGACTCTACTTTCCCTGATGTTGAAAAAAAAAGTTTGTTTCAAGCATCTTTGCCTATCTCTCCCATTGTTATTGTTATTTTCATGTTCGTTTAGATGTCCTTGTAATGACTTTGCTTTAAAAAAAGTCTTTAATTTATTTTATTGAGTTCCATTTAACTTAACACAGTTTTGTGTTCACTGTTATTTGCAATTTTAGGTTGCTGATATTGCTCATAATTTTTCAATACAATGCTCTCTTAGATTTATCAAACATTACTAGATACTACGTTTACCTTTGGAAATCGCATCTCTCTACTTAACAATTACACCAAGATTTTGCTGACTGGTCGGTTTTTAATTTCTTTCATGTTCCTGATTTAGATTGGTTAAACTTTTGTGTGAAATTATTTTATCAGCATTGTTTTTCTCCATTAATTTCCCATTTTACAAAGGCATAATATCATTAAGGAATTGGGTTGTTTTTAAATGCTACATCTTTTTGTCGTTTAAAAAAATTATCCTTGTTCTGTTATTTTGAATTAACTCTAACAATCTAACATTTTGTTTGTTTTATTCCATTTTTACACAGACACTAGAATTAGGAATACTTTCATCCCTTCTGAGTCAATTCAAAACGCAAACAAATTATTCTTTATGATGCTATTTGGTAATTGTCATGTTTAGCACTTTTTTTTCTTTTCTTGAATTTTCTATGATGTACAGCCATGTGCCTTCTGCACTTTGCAAGTATTTGACCTTCACTTCTCATCCTCTGTAGGCCTGAAAACTACTTCACTGACATCCAAGCCTAAAATAAAAGCCATTGCTTCCTCAATTCTGATCTGCCTAGCATGAATATATCAAGGGTCAGTAACTTTAACATGTATGATTTTTATCAATCTGTCACAAATAAACTTAACCAGTGCTGTAGTCCTTTTTGCAGACCTGGTGACAGTAGTTGATAACTGGTCAAAAGCTTTCTTCTCTTCCACCATTAATTTTCTTTCTGGAGTGCTAAAGTTATTTTTCCTAGCGGTTAAGGTTGTTGGTATATTTTACTCTTTACTTTTACTTTTCCCCTCAGATTTAGACATTTCTTTCTCAGTGATTTTGTTTACATATACATGTATACACAGGAATATTTATATATGTATGTGTATATATGTGTTTATATAAGTGCATATATATGCATACATGTATGCATACCATCTGTATGTACACACATTTTGTATATGTACATATTCATCGAAGCATATATACATATGTATGTATTTATACACACATACAAATATAAATATATATTAAGCATTAGTGAAAAATACAAATTAACAAATTATGAATTAACACTACCCCCTCATTAAAAAAAAATCCACACGATTCCAACTGGATATAACAAGTTTATAGAACTTTTTAATTGGTGTTTGACAGAGAAAGGGAGGATAGATACAGGATGATAACTTGAGGGCATGTATTTTTTTTTTTATCTTTGTTCTTGCTTTGGGTTTTTGTTTTAGAATGGGGAGATTATACATATTTAAACAGAGGCGAGGAATTAGGAGATAGGGAGACATTACATTGTAATTTGTCAGAGAAAATGGGAAGTTAAAAGATCAAGGTCATGTGTCAGTCTTTTCAAAGAAGAGTGACCACCATCCAAGCTTCCAGACCGCACCCCAGCCATAGCATGTCTTCTTCGCCTCCACTCCGCAAGAACTCTAGGTACTGGGAGGCCCAGTCCTGGCACGGGCGCTACCAGCACGCACTGGACACCGCCCCCTTTCGGGACCTTTTGGAGCCCGAGCTGCAGCCGGAAGACAGGATCCTAGTGCTTGGTGAGTAGAGCGCTGACCCCTCAGGGCCGGTTCATCTCGTGAAAGGGGCTTCTCCCCCACTTCCGTGTCCAGCACTATGCCCAGCCCAACTATAGTTGGTCTCTTCGCCATGCATTCTACGGCAGTGGGTTCCATTTCTATTTCTACCTTATGCACGAGGGGGGTGAGCTGAGTCCAGCACAGCAAGCGTTGGGGGCGCGGCTGCATGTCCCCCCAAGCCCCCCACCTTCATCATGCTTCCTTCAAGATTCTGACAAGGAAGAGTTCCTCAGTGCCATGGAGCTCTAAGGACTGATTCTGGTTCAAAGTGACTGTGGGTGCTGCCTTGGAAACTAAAAATCCTGACTGAATCAGGGTCTCTCACAGGAACATCAGTCAACAATCCCAGAGGGGGCTCCCAAGCAGTAGCTGCTTGCCTATTCTTGGACTTTTCTCTCAGCCTTTTCAAGCTTGCCCACTACACACCATATCCCTTCTAGTGATCACTGCCCTCTCTCTGGGTCAAGTCCCTCTCTCAGCAATACTTCTGCATCCTCAAAATGGAAGAAAGCAGAGGAGGTCCCTGGGAATGGTGACCTGCTCACAAGTCATTCCTTAAACTGCCCTTTCCAGCAGGGCTTAAGAGGGTTCAGGAGACTTGGCATCAGGTTTTAATCTGACCTTTGGCACCCCCTGGCTGGCAGTCCTCCATATGCTCATCTGTAAAATGGGGATGGGAATACTGTAGTCCCTACTTCACAGGGTTGTTGTGAGGCTCAAATTAAGATTATGTCTGGGAAAAAAAAAAAAAAGAGTGATCACCTCATTACATCAAAGTTTTCTGGAGGATTTCTCATATATTGACTTTTCCATTTGCCTTTGGCTTCTATATATAGTAGTTGTTTGTTTTATAGGACAATATTATTATATTGCAGCAATGTTTTTTTCAATTATTCCTTGGTTGCTATAGATTGAAATAAGTTTTTACTCTTAGAAGAAGAGTTGTTAAGGATATGTGTGTGTGTGCCTCTTATTGTGTATTCCCCCCCCTTTTTTTTAAGCAATCAGGGTTAAGTAACTTGCTCAAGGTTACACGGCCAGATATTTTTGTGTGGGTGTCAAGTATCTGAGGCCTGAACCAATCCCAGGTCTCCTAACACTGGGGCTGGTGCTCTTTCTCGCCACCAACAGAGTGCATATTTTTAATACAAGATAAAAACAGTATGCATAGCAAGTTTTTAAACAAGTATCTTCCTGACAAGTATAAAATATGAAACTGCAATAATGAATAAACATGTCAATTCCTTAAATTTGCAATGCTCTACATGGACCTTATGATAGAGGAACAAGGAAATGATTGGGAAATAAGTATACTGATTCTACAGAATAAACACAGATTACAGGTTGTAAAATCACCATTCAAGTGATTTAGTATTCTTCTTCTGAGTGATTTAGTATTCTTTTTCAAAGTGAAGATCTGATTTGTATGAATCAGTTGTGTATACTTTTTGAATGACCTGGATCTATTTCATTTTCTGTGACTATAGCCTTTCAGGATTACTTTAAATAAAATCAAGTTGAATGTGAAAAGGGGGGAGGGTACTTGACTGATTAAAATAATCTACATGATGAACCTGTTAGAATTTAGATATTCTTCAGTTACAGATGAAGCATAAGTTTGAAATAGACTTTAATTTTAAAAATTCCTGTCTAATTACATTTTTTGGTTTTTAGTATTTGAGGGAAAATAATTCCATCTAATCAAACTCTTTATTTTTTCAGCCTTGTAGCATAATCTTCCATTATGTTATTTAAAGTAAGTGCTTCAGGTAACTACAAAGAAAATTACAGAAAACAAAGAAAAAATATTCATGGACTCTTTTTTGTTGTCTCAATAAGTATATTGTCCATTTGGCATAGAATTAATATTGTCTTTACTGTTGAAACATCTGTATTACATTCATTAAGATTTTGTATCAAAATGATCATGAGTGAAAAGTCCACTCAGCATGTATCTAGTATTTCTTTTCTATCTTTTAAAAGGAAAAAAAAAGAAAAACTGATAAACATAAATCAAGTTGCACATTTCAATTATCCAAATGACTGTCTGGATTTCAGTAATCTATCATCTACATAGAACTCTATCAAATTAGACATCAGAGTATTCAGAGGGCAATACAAACAGATTTCATGTAAAACTTTGGACTGGAATTTTTAAGCATTAATATTGTATAAACAAAAGCAGTTAATTAATGCAATACAGAAATTATTTTAGATCCATTTTATAATGACATCATTTTGTTACTAGTTTTTTCTTTTATTCAAAAATATTTATTAAATATCAACTTTGTTCAAGGAAATCTGATAAGATGCTATACAAAAGAATACAAAAGGATACAGTAAAGGCATCCTTGTAATTTAGCTATGTCAATGTAGTTAATGTAGCTAACTGACTTTAAAATTACTTCTGGAACCCAAGTTGCTAGACTTGTAGATGTTTAACCCTTAACAATTCATCTCATTTTAATTCTTGTATCTATTCCCTAAGCATTCACTTTTCTAGGCTAAATCTTTCTAGTTCTTTCTCTATTTTTTTTCCCCCAGTAGGACTAGGCACTCTACTCAGTAAATAGCAAGAGTTCATTATATGTTTGTTGATTTGTTTCTTTTATATCTGAGGAAAACAAAATGTAAGGAATTTAATTGACTTAACCGAAATCACAGAGGTAATAAAAAATGAAGCTGGGGCCAGTTCTGATATCTTTTGGCACCTATATTTTCTATTACATCACCTGTCCTCTATCTTCATTAACAACCTAAAACATGCATTCAGTAGTGAACACATCTGTGCTATAAGAAATGATGAATTAAATGATCTTAGGAAAAAAAAAAAACATGGGAAGACTTACACGAAATAACCAAGAATGAAATGAGAAGAACCAAGAGAATGTTGTATACAATAATAGCTTTATTGCTTTATGAATGACTTAGAATGAATAAATCACTTTGATTATTCTACAAAGGACATATGAAGAAAGATGGTACCTGAATCTAGAGGAAAAAAGGGATAAATAGAAGCATGTAGAGAATAATTTTACATGCACACACACACACACTTGTGTATAATGGTAGCCTTCTCTAGGGTGCAGTAGGGGAAGGAAGAAAAAAAAGACATTTACATGACAATTTTATTATATATTTAAAGGAATAGCAAGTACATAACAGATTTAGTTTCATGCACAGTAACATTTTTTTATTATACTGTTATTGAAATGCTTGTTTTATTCCATATACTTCAAAAATAATATTTAAAAATTAAAGCTCTGTCTCTAAGGTGAAATGAAGTAATTCAGAATATATTTTGATTTCAGTTATGAAAATATTTCAGGAGAAAATTGTACATATTTTTATATTTTGTGCAACACTTACAAAATCATGCTCTATTGTTGGGCCCCAAATTTAGTATGAGTGAGAATTAGTGAAGGAGGAAAGAAAAGTAAAGTAAAACTTGATTCTCTGCCAGAATAAAAACTAACCAGTTAAATCACCTTGAAAACTACAAAAAAAATGGATAAATGGTAAAGAAATGAGAAAACAAAAGACATACATCAGTTTGGACATTGAGGTGACATGATCTACAACTAAACAAAACATTTTTTTTAAATTGTTGGATGGTAGCTGTATTATTTAAGCAGTCTATGTAAGAATAAATAGCTTAACTATGACTCTCTTCTCTAAGTACTACGTGTAATACTGAGTACTACAGAAACATGGGAAATACACAATCAATTTACTGAATGAATACAATAAAACTAAGATACCACAAAGTCTATTCTTTATAACCTGAATTGTTTGGCATGATAATACAAGTTATCCAGGACATTACCAAATCTCAGCTTTATTACAGAGTGGATTTTTAAAATATCATCATTGTTTTTATCAACAAACTCTTTCTCTTTATATAATATCAATGCTGAAAAATCCTAGTCCAAAATAACAAATCAAATTTAGGGGAAAAATGTAAACAAATGTTAAGAAATGAAAATGATTTTAAACTATAAAAGTAGTAGTCACATATGAGACACTGTACATTTATCATATACCATGGACATACTGAAATTATTACACATTTTGAACCATTTGGCCCTTACTATTTTTTTGCCCACATAATGATATAGTTATACCAAAGCGCTGTGAGGTATTAGATTATTTCTAACAAGGTTTAAAGCCCTCACAATATCTTTTCTCTATCACGCTAGCTGTGTCAACATGACCTAAAATCATCCCGCTTTTGTTCACCACTAATCACAGATATAATGATGGATTTATATAAGTATATCTAGCAATAGCTTCAGGTCAAGAACCATCTATTGCATTTTTATAAATGTTGGTATGGTATAACAAACACACACTCTTCAACCAAATGTCTATGACTGATGTTTCCTAAGTTGAACTTATAAATGAGTTTGGAGATGCTGTATGGTTTAGAGTATTGATAGTTGACTTCAAAGCCAAGAAGACTCAAGACCAAATAATCACATTTGCTAGCTCAGTAGATATGGTCAAGTCACTGAACCTTTCTCAGTTCCCTAGTCCACTGTCAAAGGACACAAGATGCAGAAAATCTGCTGAACTGAACTGGTAAAGGAATTGTTCCTCCATTTCAGAGTTCCTTGTACCAGTGATGTCAAAGAACCATTCCCAAATTTAATTGGCATCTACCTTTCCTTCCCCCTTTGTGACTCAGAGATGAGAAACCAGCAGATGATTCAGAGCAAGAAATAGTGCTTCCAAACTGAATGAGTAGCCTTTTATGTGGAATATCTCAGGTGGACTATATAGAAATATCAGCAGAATGTTGGAGTATATGTTGTGACCTGGTAGTGACAGCAGCAGGACATCTTTAACCTGAATCATTAATCCCATTCCTTCTACTGCCAGACTTGAAAACCATATCCCTCCAGCCATAGACCCTGTGTATCCTCCACTTCCATCACTAGAGTTTAGGAAATACCTATTTTTTCAAGTAATAAGGATTCTAATGTATTCTTAGCCTCTATTCCCTTCTCTTAGGGTGTCTAAAGTTGTGCCTTATTTGCATAAAGTAAAATGTGCCAGTAATACCTTATTATTTTTGAACTATATTGTTTTGTTAGTTTCTATAGAAATACACAACTTTTTTAGCCTTTTTGAAGGGTAATTGGGGTTAAGTAATTTGCCCAAGGTTACACGGCTAGTTTTTTTGTGTGGGTGTTAAGTGTCTGAGGCTGGAACTGAACTCAGATCCTCCTGACTCCGGAGCTGGTGCTTTACTCACTGTGCCACCTAGCCACCCCATAAATTTTTAAAAATATTCTTCTAGATTCTTTGATTTCTCAGCAATCTGGTACTTTTTGCATGAATGCATATTACACCTCTTATCCATCTTGGTACAGAGTCTTCTTCAAGAGTTACTATTATTTGAAAAAAAAATTTATCCACCCTGACACTACTTGGTAATAAACTCCTCCACACTGATTGTAATGGTAATGGAATTTAAAGATCCACTTGTATTAGCCTTGTTTTGGGGTTAAGTGTTAAAACCCAAAGCTTGTGAATTCCACTTGTAATTTGTTGACGTGAAGAGAGGGGTATGAAGTGGTAAGAGCTGAGGCCACGGATTTAGAGAGAAGCCCAGGAAAGAGAGAGGCCAGAAGAACTTTTGGGAGCAGCATCATGGAGGTAGAGAGAGAGAGAGAATTGCCAGGGGCCATAGTTGCAGAGAGGGAAAGAGAACTGCCAGTCAAAGCCACCTGGATTGCTGAGGGCTAGTTGGAGCTGCCCAGGACTTTTGAGAACTGACACCCAGAGCTGCCAAGAACTGAAGAGGCATGAATGTAGTGCCTGTATTTGTTCTGTTTATTTTCATATTACTTTGCCAGATTCATCTGCTGGTAAAGGACAGTGCTGTTGTTGCAGAGGTTCTGGAACCTTGCTGTTGGTTCAGAAACCCTGAAGGAGGGTTTTCTTGTTGTATGTTTATAATAATCCTTGAGGAGGGTCTTGCTGATGTTTTCAGGGGTTTTAAGGCTGTTCTACAGGCAGAGAGTGAATTGATGAGGACACTGGTAATGTATATTGTGGCTTTCTTAAGCTTTGTCTTCCTAGGAACAGAGATTGATGAGAACTTGCTTTGGGTCAAGATGAATAAAAGACCTCTCCTGGGGTATTAAATGCTGTGGTGATATCCTAATCTTGTTGTGGCTTAGAGGTAGATGGCATTTGTGCCCTCCACTTCCCCTTTGAGAAGATGCTTGGTGGTGATGGATGGTATTGTAATTCAGTTTTGATCCAGGGATGGAAAACTTTTGACTTTTATACTTTGTGACTGACCAAATGAATGTACTTTGTTTATTAATCTCCAGTTGAACAGAGAGGAGACTTTGTGATTGACTAAATGAATGTACTTTCCAGGGTTAAAATACTTGGACCTTAGCACTTTGTGATTGAATTGAGAACTCACTGAATAACTGAGTTACCCTGTATTTTTATTTTGATTTTCTATGCATGTTTTGCCTTACTCTGTAACTGAATAAATGGAGATTGCTATGCTCGTAATCCAAACCTGCAAGTTGCTTGTGCTTGGTGTTACACTTTGCTAGACTGGCTTTCAATTATATATATATATATATATATATATATATATATATATATAATCTGAACCCTACACAAGCCCTATCCAGCTTTGGCAGGCTCCATATGAATTCGCCCACTGATAGCATAGACTTAGTGACACTAGTATCATGTCTGCAACATAGTGAAGTAATAAAGAAAGATTTTGTGGACATATTATTACTATTAAGAATATATTAAAATCTATTACTATGACATAGAGAATAGAACATGGACCTTAGAGTCAGGAATATCTGAATTTGAGTTCCTCCTAAAAATTTACTATCTCTGTGATCCTAGAAAAATCACTTAACTTCTCTATTTGCCTCCGTTTATCCATCTCTAAATGGGGATTATAGCATAGCAGGATCTACTTCATAGAGCTGTAATGAGGATCAAATGTCAGCTAGCTGGTATAGTGAGTAGAGTATGGCACCTAGAGTCAGGAAGATCTGATTTCAAATAAGGCCTCACTAACAAGTTGTTTGACCCTGTACAAGCCACTTAAACTCTGTTTGCTTCAGCTTTTTCATTTGGAAAAATCAGGATAATAATAGCAACTTCCTCCTACAGTTGTTTTGAGGATCAAATAAAATAATAATTGCAAAACATTTAATGCAGTTCCAGGCACATAGTAAGTACTATGTTAACTATTCTCATCATCTTTAAAAGAATTGAGATGCATAAAGGGTTTTGAAGACTTTGAAGTTGTATAAATGCTAGCTGACTAGCTAGGTGGTAGGAGTAGTAATGGTAATGGTAGTAGTAGTAGTTGTCATAATCATAGTCATACTAGTAGTAGTAGTAGTAGTAATGGTAGAACTAGGAGGAAGACTTGGAGTAGGAGCAGTCACATTATGTTGTGTTCAACTGTCATTTAAATAAATGGAAACATGTGAGCAAAGAAAAAGTTTGAATGTTTTGTAAATGGTATTGAAACCTTTGTGATATGGATAACTCCTTTAATCAACAATTTTATATACAGTTTTAATTCTCCATTTTTGTGCACATTCTCTCCTTAAAATGTTGAGTTAAAAACAATATCCCCTATGAATTTTTCAGTCTTCAATATTCAAATACCTGGCTACAAATTGCAGCATATAAAACCTTTCATTTCTGTCATTTCTTAGACAACAACTTATCACAGATGACATACTAAGACTAGTTTATGATCTTGGCTGATGCTAATAAAGCAAAATGTTCAATGTATCTTTCCATTTATGAACTTAAAGAATATTATCGACATGGAATTAACTGAAGATTATTTTGTTTAATAAAAATATATCATTTGCAAATATCTGTTATAAAGGCCCTTGGTAGGACATTGATAAAATGAAAACTAATTTGTTTGCAACAACAACAACAAAAACCTTTAGAAATACTGTTCTGACTCCCTTTTTAATTATTACTCCCTGTCCAAACTTCAAGAGATTTAAAATGTTATTCCTCTTAAATACCTTCAGTTCTGACAGGTGTCATAGACTGAGTTATCTATGAAAAGTATAGCCCACAGTTTGGTGGTAAGAATGCAGTAACTCATGCTGCTATTACAATCACATGTGCCATCATGGTTCATTAAAAAATTTATGTAAGCTATCAAAAAGTAATGTTTGCCTCTTCAGAATAATCTGTTTATAATGTTTCATATTGATTTCATCATACAAGGTTATTTTAAGTACCTAAACAATATAGCAAACACAAATTAAAACCCATCTGTATCAATCAGAAATATTTCCCTCTGTTTTTGTTCCATTAAATCTCATGCTCCTGTATTATCTTTATTTCCACAACCTTTTAGGACAAATAATTATGAGTGGCCTTTCTTGAATTCAAAATCAGCACAACCATTAAATGAACCTTTAGTTGATATCTCAGGGAAGGGCAGACATCATCAGTCTGAGAAAACACAGAGGTTTGGAGGATTTTATTTTTACCCCTTCTTCTTATGATCCTTTCAGTACTGATCACTACAAGAGTAAACATATCTACATGAGATCAATGCCAATAATTAACTGCAAAGAACACAGCATTTTTGGTGAAACCTAATAGGTGGTCAATTGATTATAATCTTTTTGAGAGCAGGGACTGTCTTTTACCTTCCTTTGTAATCACAGAGAATGACACAGTGCCTGTAGCATAGGAAGTACTTCATAAATGTGAGTCAACTGACTGACTGCAAAATCAAAAGTCCAAACCATTCAAAGTTGGAAAAAACATAGTAGCTTAAAGCAAATTATGTTAACATAAAGCTAGATAAGGTATTTATCATGAATAAAAAGTTAGGAATATCTGTATGAAAAGACTCCAGAAAGTACATAAAATGTTTATCACAATGTTATAATTCACTGAATTATGTTAGAGCAAGCATCTTGATTTCAAAATGTACTTTTGAAGTTTTAATCATGGAAAGGTATTTACAAATCCTGTACCTGTTTTACCTTCAATAATCATTTTAATACAAGTCAGAAATTAATAATAGAAATAAATAGTCCCAAATATGTATGCTGAACATCCATCTCTTTTTTATCCTATTAAATTTTACCATATATAGCTTCATGAATTCATCCATATATGTATGAATATTTATTCATATATCATCCTTTTTTAAGACATGAATATAATATTTATGTTTATAATACATATGCAAGCACACACATGTATGTAGTAAAGCTATTCTAGTTTATATTTTCTATATTTTTAATGATTAAAAATTATTCCAAACTTAAAATGAAAAAAGCATTTCAATGTAAACTGAAAAACACCAAAAAAGGATTTTATATGAAACCACAGATCTTCACTACTTGCTTTAAAAATATATGTGTATATTCAACAAAATATTTTCAAAACTATCCTACTTTATTGTGTTTCTTCTCTTGTGTTCATGTAAATATATGTGTATATGGACGCATATGTATATATATATGTTGTGTATACAGAACACATATGTAATGTCCATACAATGTAATATATTATATATGTCTATGCAATGTCTGTATATGTACATGTGGTGATTTTCAGTGTCCCTTTGGCACGACTATAGTTAACCCTACTCCAAGCCAATACTCCAAGAAACCAAGAGAAAGAAAAAGAAAATAAACCTTCTAGCAAGTAAACTTAGTTTAAAAAAATAAAAACATCATGCCTCAGGGTGAGGGTGGGGGGCAGAGAAGAGATGGGGAGAAAATTTTGAACTCAAAATCTTGTGGAAATGAACTTTGAAAAATAGATAGATAGATAGATAGATAGATAGATAGATAGATAGATAGATAGATAGATGATGGAAAAACAAACAAACAAACATGCCTTTCCAAATTACATTCCATTGACTCTATCAAGAGGTAGGTACCATCAATAATAGTTTCTCTAGAGCCATGATTAATTACTGTATTGATCAGAGTTCTTAGGTCTTTCAGTCATCCTTCCTTCCTTCTTTCTTCCCTTCTTTTCTTCCTTCCCTTGTTTCATTGTTTTTTTCTTTGCTTTGAATAAATTATCCTATTTTTTTCTTCCTTAATTCATATGGCCAAGGATTTTCTGAAATCATTTCCTTCATTATTACTAATATCTAGATTGTGCAGTGGATAGAGCATTGGACCTGGCTGTAGTCAAGTAGACCTGAATTCAAATTTGATTTCTGACACTTGCTAGACTTGTGTGTCTTGGTAAGCCACTTAAACGCCGCCTTAGTTTTCTTTTCAGTAAAATGCAGGTAGCAGCAGGACTTACTTCTCATAGTTATTGTATTAAATGATATGCTAATGGTAAAGGTCTTGTAAATATTAAAGGTCCATATTAAGAGGATATTATTAATGCAAATATTAATAATATTACTATTTCATATATGTTCAATCACATTTATGCAACATAATTTGTTTAGTCATCACAATTGCTAAAGAATCATTCGAAAACACCCCTTGCATTCTAGTTCTTTGACCTCTTCCATTTTAACTGGTTCTTTAATATTAAGATGTTTGTTTTGCTTTTGACTCTTTCTTCCTTGTCATTATGTTAATTTTCAACATGTCTTCCTTCTTGCTTGTTTCCCAGTTGAGTTCTATTTATTTTTATATCCATCTCTTTGTGTGGATGAATTTATTCAGCCTTCTTCTGTACCTTTCAAATAAACATCAGTTTTCTGTGATGCCCTCCCCACAGATCCCTCCTGCCTTTGTACATATTTTGCATTTGCCAACAATGTAAGATATAGCAAATTCCACTCCTTTCTTCATCTTGTTTACATATTGTTTCTTTTATCCTTCTTTTCTTTCCTCTCTTAAAACTCTTAGAAAAGAATTAGTGCATTCCTTCATCTCTTCCCCCTTTCTTTTTCTTATTTAATTCCTTCAATATCCTTTAAAGGCATTAAGGTTCTTAAGGGATACTTATTTCTTATTTTCCCTATTAGAAAGTTAGCAAAAATGAAATCTCATATATCTCTTTGCAATTGATGAAATGAATTTACCTATCCAGATTTTTCTGGAGTATTCTATTTTTATCACAAATTCTTGCTCAGTTCTGCTCTATCATCAGAACTGCTATCACTATAGTTTCACATTGAATTTCATGATCTCTTTTTTTCTGGTTGGTGTGAACTTTAAGATTTTGCTGTACTAGCAGATATGGGGTAGATGAGTGAGCCATTTTAGTGGAAAATCTATATTTTTCCCTAAAGGAAAGTCTGGGGGCAAAAGGGGACAGGAATTTGTTATATTTATTTTTGAAGGGTTAATAATTTACTTTTGGCAATCCATGCCATGTTTATATCAACTTATTCCATTATAAGAAAAACTGCATTTAAAAACCTATTTGAAACCTTTTTTAAAATTCCTACTTTCACATTTCAACAGATTTCTACATCAAATAATACCATGTGGGTGTATTTAAACATGGAACTCTTTAATGCTAGACTTTTATAATTTCTAGTACATTTTCCAATTTTATTTTATGTTCAATATGACTAACACTCATTACTATAAATATGATCATTGGTTTTGTGGGTATATTTGTGTGTGTGTGTGATTGTGCGTACAAATTCAATTCCACCTATTAGAAAAGAGAATCCAGTGTTAACTCGGGAGAATTCCTAGTTAACAACTACTTAAAAAATTATAACTCAAAAACAGAATTTTAAATCCTTGAAAAAATCCAAATTGCTTTATTCTATCTGCCAGCTATGTTTGCAACATTACTCTACTAATTGTCTTACAAGATTTTGTATTTAAAATAGATATCTCCTTACTTTCAAGTCATGCTTTTTACATTTTTAACTTTAAACCATCTAAGCTTTCAACATTGGTAGCTTGTTGTCACATGAATAAAACAAGAAAAAAAAAGATACTTTAAATATATGCATTATAATGTTTTGCCTGAATATATAACTTCCATACTTGAAGAAAACTTTATCATGATATGATTAATTTGGCTTAAATAAATGAAATGTCAACACTCATTAAATCAGGTCTATTTATTGACATACTTGTTCTAGTTAGTGATAAGCAAACTGACAAAGAAAACATAATATAATGAGAAAAAATATATAAGTTGTCACTTACATTGCATTTGAATCCTTACCATGCATGTTTGTGAAAGGTTTTGACGTTAATGTTTCAACTCTGCAAATCAATTTCACTTTTAACATTGCCTAAGCAGAAAAAAATGAGTGGCAGCTCAATCTCATCCTCTGCCAACTAATCAAACAAACCTTACATAACATGGTTGAAAAGGCAGTAAATAAGTTATATAAGGAACAAGATCTGAAGACCTGGGTGTGTAGGATCATAATGAGCTGTACCAGCATTGATACATGAAATTCTTTTATTTTGTTTGTTTGGAGAGGAGTTGGGGTTAAATGACTTGCCCAAGGATACATGGCTAGGTTTTGTTTGTGTGTTTGTGTGTGTTAAGTGTCTGAGACCAGATCTGAACTCAGGTCCTCCTGACTCCAGGGCCAGTGCTCTATTCACTGTGCCATCTAGCTGCCCCCGATAAGTGAAATTCTTTAGATACTACTATGTAATAATTATAACAATAATAGCAATTACCATGAATAGAAACAAAAATGCCCAATCTAATATGAAATAACATTTTAAATAATAAAAGCAGGAAAATATTTAATTTTCACTATGAGTTTTTTCTTAAATACAGTTTGGATTGAGAGAGAGATCTTCAGACATTGGTAATGATATGATGCCTGGAATGGCATTTTGTATCATTTAATAATTGGTATTGAGAAACTGATTATCTCTCAGATATGTCTCAGTACAAGAAGATGTTCAAGATCCAGCAGAGAAGGGTCTCATCTTAAGCAGGGAACACAAATAAGTGTCAACTGGCAGCCCTATTACTAAATAACTATTAGTAGATTATATATCCTATAAGGGCAGAAGGGAACCTGAACCTAGATGGTCATTCAAGGCAAAGATCAGTAAGAGGACTTAGGTTTTATATTGATCTTGGAACATTATGGAAGCAAGAAGAAGCTGTAAGATTCTGATGCTCAGCAGTGGAACAAGTTTGCAGATCAGGCATCAACTTGTGGTAACTAGGATCAGAAAGCTTGGTTAGGAGTGGGTAACCTATAAACTCGAGCTCACATGTGGCAATGTAGTTCCCAAACTTTGGTCCTATGCCAAGGAGTAGCTTGCAGTTCCTTCACTCTGAACATGTACATCAGCTGATAAAGTCTGGGTCTATAATCAGTCTATTGGATTTTCAACTAGGGATAGACCCACAGTTATATTTGCTCCAGTCTATATTTTCAGTGATCAGACAACAATTGTTAGACTGAGGTGTTTTTTTTTTTCTGTATCAGACTAATTTTTGTATATTAAAATTTTATGGATCCTATGTTTGAGCTATCAGTGAAATCCTATAATACCATTGTAGGGGACATCATCAAGGGCTAGTTCTGAGAAGTTCCCCAAAGGGATGTGGATCCAGGAAAAGGTCTCTCTTGAGCTTGTTCCCATCCTCCTAAGCTGATTATCTCAGGATGTTGGTTCTCCATCCTTCCCTCATCATCCTTCCGTGCTAGGGAGGTTTGGAACATCCTGCCCAGCCTTGTACCATGATAACCAAAATTAGAACACAAGGCTGTCATGTATGAGGCAGATGAGAACTAGGACTCTGGGAAGTGTTCCAATAAAGTAGCTCTCAAAGACTCATGATGACTGTGCTGTTTTTCACTACATATGCTGGACACTCAGATCAATAAAATTGGCTTAGTTTTCATTGGCTCACCTGGCCCATGTTATTCCAGACTCCTACATGAGGTGCCTCACCTGATGCTGGTATCAAGTGGTGCCCAAAAAGGGACATGAGAGAAGGTACACGAGGAGTGGTTTCCTTGGGATGCTGGAGAAGAAGGCATCTGCAGAAGAGGTATCTCAGCAGCCGCAGAGTCATGGAAAGAGTTAAAGGAAGTGCAGTCACCTAGCTATTAGCAGTTTTAGGGCTGAAAGGGCAGCAGGTTTAGTGGGGGATTAGGGAAAAGAAACAAACTAACAAACAAAAAACAAGTTTTCATGCAACCTGCCTTTGATTTTATAGCCAAAGGGTTCAGGGCTCAAAACCAAAAGTATGGGGCAAGTACAGGGTGGAAACAGAGACCAAAAATATTATTTAAGACATTTGGAGAAAATGGTAAAAGAAAGAGGATTACATATTACCACCAGTCATTTAAAAGAATTCTTAGAATGTGTATAAACATATTGTCCATGGTTCCCACAGAAGGGGACAACAGATTTGGAGAAATGGGAAATAGTAAGCCAACAAATGAGAGAATATTGCAAAGGAAGCCTGTCCTGGAGCATTCTCTGTAGCTACATTCTCTATCTGGAGCATACTTAAAATATGTCTTACCCCTCCAGTAAGATGCCACTAGCCATAAAAGAGCTTAAGGTAAATGCAGGAGTAGGGACAGAGGAGGAAGAAGAAACAAGCAGAGCATTTGAAGAACAACTTAGAATTATACAAGAGGATGAGGAGGAAAAAGTGTATCAGGAACCTATTACACCTTCGGCTCTGCTTATACATTAGGCTCCTTCAAGGAAGACAAAGGCAAGGAAAAGAATTCAGTTCCACAATGTAAAGGGCTATTAGGAGAAGCAGTAAGTAGGGCTGAAGACAAGGGAGAAGAGGTGCCTGTGGAACCGAAATTGGCTATACCAAAAGGCATGATGTTCCCAGTATTTGAGGTGGATGATACACGTAACCCAGGCCAGATGATTAGAGAGCACAGGAATTTTGAGTTAAAACTGTTAAAAGAACTAAAACACTCATCTGTAGAGTATGGGCCAAACAGTCCATATGTACAGACTCTACTAGATTCTATTGTAAATACAGCCATGGCCCCAAATTATTGGTACTCATTGGCAAAACATGTTTGGAGCCAGGGGATTATTTCATTTGCAAGTCAGAATACTTTGAGCAGTGCCAAGAACAGGCAAAATATAATGTAAGGACAGGGTTTCCAGTTCCCTTTGACCAGCTGACAGGGTCAGGAAGGCATGTAGAACTTCAGGACCAACTAACATATCCCTTTTTAGCATATGAACAAGTAATGAAGGCTGCCCAAGTGGCATGGCTTAAGGTACCCGGAAAATTGGACAGGGGATCCTCATTTACTTAAATCAAACAAGGACCCCAAGAAACATTCCCAGATTTTTTGGCCCACTGTAGCAGCAAGCACCCCAAGCATCCTCAGGGTGGCTGCCCATACAGGTTCTTAGATCTGCTTTGTTAAAGGAAAGCAACTCAAAATGTGTTAACAAGCTTACTTTAATTAGTCAGGCATATATCATTTACCTAGTTCAGGGGAAAAGGTCAGCACCCCGAACTTCAAAGTATACAGGCAGAATTATCAAGACAGAAACAGATCAAGTAGACAGATTTCCAAACTGTCCAACCATTACATCCATACCCAGTCAACATCTGGGTTTCCACATTTGGGTTTTTCAAAGCCGGGGGGGGGGGGGGAACACCTTCCCAGAATTCAGATCAAATCACAGAACACTTCTCAAAGTGAGTCCCAAAACAAAGCTACACATCAGGGCTTACATAGCCTTCTCCTGGCTCAGAGAATGTAACAACCTTATTGATCCACTGGCCAATCAAAAAGTATCTACTGAAAAACAAGCCTCCCACCCCAGGCTTCAGGTGCACTTTAGCCTAGGGGCAGGGAAGATCTTCCAAATTTGAATTCCCATTACATTTGGCCCCAAGATCTTTCATGCGCATATCATAGACAATTTACTTTTGAATTAACACTAAACATCTCTTAGGTCACATTTTCAAGGTACACAACTAAAGTTACCAAAGTGGCCACTGGGCCTTAAACAAACACAAAGTACATAGCATTATCACTTCAGTTCAAAACAAGAGTTCAAATAAAGTTCTGGGGGATGGGTGTCCTTCCCCTCACACAGCTCCAGCCCATGCTTCCAAGTACAGAGAAGGGGCTGGGTAACAAACTCAACAAGGTGGGGTCCCTGGAGATCCAAGGCACTTCATCCCACCCACCATAGTCACAAGTCCATCCTCCCCCTGGGTTCCAAACTGTGGGATGCAGCCAGGAAACACATTCAGTGCCCCTGCTTTGCTGCTCAGTTCTTATCTTTTCCTGTGGCTGAATTCCTAACTCCTGGGCTCCTTCTCCTCCCCCAGGCGGCAGCCGCTCCTGGCTTCTGCCCAGGTCCAGATGCAGGCAGCTCACCATTCCCGCTCTCAGCTCAGCGAAGTCTGCATGCAGGCCATTCTTCTCTCCTGCTCCATGGCTCCACAAAGTCACAGCTACCACAACTGGGAAACAAACAATTATCCCAGCCCCCAT